>NC_045167.1:1212500-1387500 GCF_900700415.2 Clupea harengus | reverse complement strand
TGTGCCCCAATACACCTACCACAGAGACAGGGAGAGAGAGAGCGTACAGGCACACCTGTGCCACCTACCACAGAGACAGGGAGAGAGAGAGAGTACAGGCGCACCTGTGCCACCTACCACAGAGACAGGGAGAGAGAGAGAGTACAGGCGCACCTGTGCCACCTACCACAGAGACAGGGAGAGAGAGAGAGTACAGGCGCACCTGTGCCACCTACCACAGAGAGAGGGAGAGAGAGTACAGGCACACCTGTGTCACCTACCACAGAGACAGGGAGAGAGAGAGAGTACAGGCACACCTGTGTCACCTACCACAGAGACAGGGAGAGAGAGAGAGAGTACAGGCACACCTGTGTCACCTACCACAGAGACAGGGAGAGAGAGAGAGAGTACAGGCACACAAGGTGGCCGGGCCACGGAAGGCCAGACAGGGCCGTAACAGGACGCATTGAGCTCCCATCACCCAGACCCCATTCAGAGGTGGTCTGGGCCACATATGGCCACGTTCTTTTACAAGAGTGTCTGCCAATGTGTCCTGGCCACGTTGAAGGACGGCCTACTCAACTGACGTCTTCTGAGTAAGCGGGAGTAGGTACTGAAAGCTAGCTTTGAGCACGACATCAGATCATTTAGAAAAGCTCAGAGAGATATATTACAAGTGCGCAAAAGTTGATATCAATAACCAATAACGTACCAAGTGCCACGTTCAAGAGCCATAAGTTGCAAATAATAAGCCATGTTTCTACGGTAGCTGAAAAATGGACAACACTGGCTCTAGAGGGCCTTTTTGCATTTGAATGTTTAAGTTCAATTTGGTGGCGCTGGCTGGAAGAATTTATCTTGCCACCTGACCTGATTTCATTTTGCTTATGTTTTAGTTGATGTGGCCTTTCCCAGATGGAAATAGCTGATGTGGGACAAATGTTTTCAGAATGATTTCGCTGTTTGATAGCTTTAGCTAGAACATGGCTATAGGCATAGTTACCAACACAAGTAACCTTTTCCCCTGTGTCAATGTGGAGAAATGTCTAATTGCAACCAGGATTGTAATTTTACATTTATGTGCCAAAACTAGCATTAATCTTCGATATTTGAACCCCAAAAACCCAGAGACAGTACTGGGATCAGCCCACAGCTACTGAAAATGATTTCCAGTGTAGCATGTGTAGCATTAACAACTGACATTATTTCACAATTGACATATCATGTCTACTCGATGTGGTTGTAGACACCACATTCTCCTGGAAAGCAAGGGGTGAGAGAGGGGTATTCAGTTGGGTGCAACATCAGAGTGTTTGAATATCGAGAATCACAACACCAGCCTTAAGGTTATTTAGTTAATAGAAGCATAGATAGCCAATATAAAGATTATTATATGATTCTCATATCATCTGTGCATTGGGCCCAGAGTATGGGCTTTTTATACTCATGTGGAGACACATCCCAGCGCCAGGTGTGAACTGAAGTACTTAGAGCTGTCTACTTGTGATCAGATCACCCAAGACGCCTGTTAATACCTTGTGTGAACAGCCTCTCTATGCATATCTCTCTCTCTCTCTTTCTGTGTGTGTGTGTGTGTGTCTCTGTTTATCTCTTACAGCAGGGGATTAAGCAGTCATCTCAAATACCTTGTCAGATTTCAATTAAAATCCACATAATAAATCTCTGGGGTGTCATGCCTCGAAACACTCTCTCCAGGCAGCTCTATACATCAGCTGTACCAATACCTTCATCAGCAGAAACAGACAACAAGTTTGCAAACACAAACAACAACAAAAACACCTTTTTAAGTTTTTATGAACTTAAATATGGTCTATAGAACTCAGCTAAGTTTCCTGTGATTTTGTGTCTTTCTTTATATGAAGAGTAAGCATGCTGCTGCCTCCCAGTAAAACAGGAAAGAAAATGGTTGAAGAGGACGCATTTTAATCTGCATGTCTACAAGTGCTTTCCTTTCTCTCCTACAAGCACAGGTTTGGTGTCATGGCAACGTTAACCTCCATTGTAAAGGAGAGAATTTCAAATGATCTGACAGAGACTGCTCTTCTCTGATGTACCTCTCAGAGCTACCACGGCCAATACACACGGATGATGATGAACACAACAAAACAATAAATGATCACATTCAACCAATGTCAAGATGACACACTACTAACAAAATTGTTCATGTCACACTAGCAACTGTTGCTTTTTGTAGGTATATGCAATTGTGCATGTTCTTAATACTTTATATTCTTCAAAATATAGGCAAGAAAAAACTGACGTGTAATCCGGTAAATCTTCTTTTTTTCCAATACAGCCTGTGACTTTATGACCTCTCATACGATGACCAGCAAGTCTTTCAAGCATAGAATATGGATGTCATATTTCCCTGCCCTCAATCAGACAGTGGCTACCGACACCAATGCTGACATGATGCTGGGCTTGGCTTTACCAAGGTAGGAATCTTGTTTTTTTTTGTCTTTTCGTCTGCAGCTTTACCGAATGCCAACCCACGCACCCACCCACCCACCCACCCACCCACCCACACACATGAAATGGCAATTAAGTTAAGTATCAATCGGATGTGATGATTCCCTTCACAGATGTTAACCACAGAGCAGAACCTGGAGGCAGGGGCAGCAGCATGGTCAATCTGACGCCCAGTGCTTCCCCTTGGGCGGGGCGCGTGCCACCGGGAGGGTACAATTACCTGGCTCTGGTGTGTGGTGTTCCGCTCATCCTCATCATTATCCTGGGGAACGTTCTGGTGTGCCTGAGTGTTCTCACCGAGAGGTCACTGAAAACGGCGACTAATTACTTCATCGTCAGCTTGGCTGTGTCAGACCTCTTGCTAGCCGTGCTGGTGCTGCCTCTGTATGTCTACTCGGAGGTAAAGTCAAGTAACATCTATTCAGCCATCTCACACTGACATCGTAGGCATGTAATCATACTGAGTGCCGTAGCTCTCTCCCGAAACACATCTAATAATCTGTGCTGTCTTTTAGCCCTCTGTTTTTATGACACTTCCATTTCTTCATGGTAATACAAACACACTCAGCGCCCTCTCCCCTCCTCTCCTCTCCTCTCCTCTCCTCTCCTCTCCCCTCCTCTCCTCTCCCCTCCTCTCCTCTCCTCTCCTCTCCTCTCCCCTCCTCTCCCCTCCTCTCCTCTCCCCTCCTCTCCTCTCCTCTCCTCTCCTCTCCTCTCCCCTCCTCTCCCCTCCTCTCCTCTCCTCTCCTCTCCTCTCCTCTCCTCTCCTCTCCTCTCCTCTCCTCTCCTCTCCTGTTCCTTCTCTTGTCATTCCTGACATGTCCATTAGATGAATGACTTGGTATGAACTCTGCTCCCCTACACATACAAACCTAGGGCAGACCGTCCTCCTTTAAAACTGTGCTGCCTAATGTGATAATCTGTCATGTACTTAAACTTTGCCGTGTGCTTTTTTGTGTCCTGATGAAGTTTCTTGGGGGGGTGTGGACCCTGAGCATGTTTATCTGTGATGCTTTGATGACTATGGATGTTATGCTCTGCACAGCCTCCATCCTCAACCTGTGTGCCATCAGTGTGGACAGGTGAGACTGACACATCACACACACACACACACACACACACACACACACACACACACACACACACATCAACACCACCCAACCTGTGTGCCATCAGTGTGGACAGGTGAGGCTGACACATCACTTCACTTCCGCCAGATACACACTACTAACACACACACACACACACACACACACACACACACACACACACACACACACACACACACACACACACACACACACACACACACACACACACACACACACATCAACACCACCCAAGCTGTGTGCCATCAGTGTGGACAGGTGAGACTGACACATCACTTCCCTTCCGCCAGATACACACAGGAAACTGGATTGAGTAATGACCTGGGGAAACAGATTCATTCCACTGTATAAAAACAATCAAGTCTTTGGCAAAGGCCACATCCCTGGTCTGCTGTCAGGATTCTAGACACAGATGTCAGATCACAGATGATGCCAGAGGGAAAGGGGAGGGGTATAAGAGCAGGGGTATTAGAGCAGGGGTATTAGAGCAGGGGTATTACAGCAGGGGTATAAGAGCAGGGGTATTAGAGCAGGGGTATTAGAGCAGGGGTATTAGAGCAGGGGTATAAGAGCAGGGGTATTACAGCAGGGGTATTAGAGCAGGGGTATTAGAGCAGGGGTATTAGAGCAGGGGTATTAGAGCAGGGGTATTAGAGCAGGGGTATAAGAGCAGGGGTATTACAGCAGGGGTATAAGAGCAGGGGTATTAGAGCAGGGGTATTACAGCAGGGGTATTAGAGCAGGGGTATAAGAGCAGGGGTATTAGAGCAGGGGTATAAGAGCAGGGGTATTAGAGCAGGGGTATAAGAGCAGGGGTATTACAGCAGGGGTATAAGAGCAGGGGTATAAGAGCAGGGGTATTAGAGCAGGGGTATTAGAGCAGGGGTATTACAGCCTTCCCTTAGACTGCAGGAAACTGCCTCTGATCAGTCCACCAAATAGCATCCAAGGTTGTTGTGGTTGGTTGGTTCTTTTACTCTTTCTTTTGCAGTTGCACAGGCTAGATCAGACAGCCACAAATCAGTGACTCCATGATAATACATGTAGCTCATCTAAGTCACTGTTGAGGTGATCATGACATTTTCATGTGATAAAATGAAGCTGTTCTGCATATTCTAGTGCTCTATTTCCACATCCCATCTCCAAGCATATTCACCCCGTGAGTTCCAACCTAGGCACGGCCTCTCAACCCGGGCGTACTGACGTCACCTTCTGTCAAAATATAACATAACATCAAGAACTTCTACCCTCAGCCGTATGAGGAAGAAATGATCATCCAAACAGTATTAATAAACACCTCTACTCGTATTTATCTAATTAAACATCACATCATTTCTGTAATAAATAAGTATATGCTCTACACGACTTAGAGTAGACCTCAGATTCTTTTGAGTAAAAGTTGTTTTGTTGTTCTCACCATATTCTACTGCTACCCGTTTTCGATATCCAAATGTTTCCTGAAATATTTTCCCAGAATTTGAAACTGTTATTGTCAGTGTATATTGTCTTTACGCCAGTTCCAGGATCTGTAACTGAAAATCAGCTTTGTGGTTTGTGGAGTGATGAATAATTGAATCTGCTTTTTAAAAATGTTTTTTTTTTTTTTTTCATTCAGGTACATTGCTGTTGTGGTCCCCCTTAGGTACAACAGAAACCAGTTTAGCATGCGCCAGCTAGCTCTGATTGGAGCCACATGGCTGCTGTCCTTGACTGTGGCCAGCCCGGTCATCTTTGGACTGAACCAGGTGCCGGACCGGAACCCACACGTGTGTAAGCTGGAGGACGATCGCTTTGTGGTCTATTCGTCCATCTGCTCCTTCTTTGTGCCCTGCCCAGTCATGCTCTTCCTGTACTACTGGATGTTCCGGGGCCTGCGCCGCTGGAGCTCAGGCCGCAGCCGCTCCCACTTCAGGCGGCCAGCGAGGGGCCCCCAGAGCCTGTCCCTGAGGCTGGGCCCAGCCCTGCAGAAGGAGAAGGAGAAGGGCCAGGCACGGGAAAAGGTTGTGGCCCTTGTGCCAGGAGGCCACAGGCCCAACTCATTATCCGCCACACCCGCTACACCCATAACCTCTGCTCCACCTGGACCTCCAGTCTCCCCCGACGCCACCACACCAACCAGCCCTCTGAGTCCCATCAGCCCGGTAACCCTGACAACAGACGAGGCTCAGCTACCGTTGGGGACAGAGAGTGACCCCTTGACCACTCAACTGGACAGTGCGTCGGATGCTGAGCCCACGGACAGAGCGCGTAACGCAAGTGGACCGAGGGAGAATGGGCTGGCTAAGAACCATGGCTCCCGAAGGTCACGTCGCCACAGTAAAAGCAGCCGTGTGAGTGGGCGGGAGCGCAAGGCCATGAAGGTGCTGCCGGTGGTCGTAGGTATGTTGACACAATGCAATGTAGAGTCAAAGTTTTGTGAATTTGTAAAAAAAATATTAATAATAATAAATAATAAAATGTATCAGTTAATGGAATCTACAGAATAGTAGCTCAGTTTCTATGGCCTGAGAAACTAAGCTACATTTTCATCGAGCTGTCCATCCAGTGTGTGCGCTCCAAAAAAAAAGAAAAACCTCTGTGTAAATGGGAAACCTTGGACCGAGCCATACACTATTGTAGCCAATCAGTGCTTTGCTTCAGGAGCACAGAAAGGAAGGTTGTAGTTTGATTGGCTGTTGAGCTCTAATATCAACAGCCTTTCACCAGAATCGATCTTCAATTGAGGAAAAAGCAGTTAGGAATAACAGAAGATGAGCATCAAATGAACTACCTATAAGCAATGCGTAAACTAGAACGATATTTGTTATTTCATAGTTATGTCACTGTGAGTAGGGAGATAAATGATGGCCTTTATTGTAAGGGAGGGCCTGTGTTTGTGAAAACAACTCTGGAGCTGTTGTCCAAATAGCCCAGTAAAGGACACAGCCCACAAACACAGAGATGCATTTCAGAAAATGTCAGCTTTCTCTGTCCTGCTGTGTCTGGCTAATAACCATTAAGCATGTGTCTCTCCTGCTCTCCCCTGCACTGTTGGCTTCTAAAATGTTATCAGTACTTTTAAAAGATGACAGTGCTATAAATATCTAGACATTTACCAGTGATACATTTTACTTGTCATCACCACATTACTGGAGCATAATGGCTGAATATGTATATGTGTGTGTGTGTGTGTGTGTGTGTGTGTGTGTGTGTGTGTGCGTGTGTGTGCGTGCGTGTGCGTGTGGTGTGTATGTGGTGTGCGTGTGCGTGTGTCTGAGTTGCATGGATGGATATGTAGCACTTGGATAATTTTCATTTTCATTTATTGGGGCACTCACCTGTCCTTTTCAGTTTTGAAGAAACTTCCAGCGTTTCCTCATCCCAGTGTTCTCTGTGCCCTGACCTCCCATCTCATCTCACAGGTGTGTTCCTGGCCTGCTGGACTCCTTTCTTTGTAGTTCATGTCACCAACGTCCTCTGTGTCACCTGCAAAATCGAGCCGCAACTAATCAGTGTGGTGACGTGGCTGGGCTACGTCAACAGTGCAGTGAACCCCATCATCTACACCGCCTTCAATGCAGAGTTCAGGAACGTCTTTCACAAACTCCTCTGCTGTCGGACATGAAGCCTACATTACTCCACCAAGGGTAAAAAAAGACATACTGAAGACCCTCAGATATATGGGGTCACTGTGGAATGACAAGATGTTAACAATGCCTTAGTCAATATGACTGAACACAAAAAAAGATGCTGCTGCTTGCCTTGTAATATATTCTCAATCCTTTTTCAATGATTGTTTGAGGTACACTCCAGAATACTGTTGATATCATGGCCCAGAGGCATAAAACATGTGAACATGTCATCAAAAGAGTCTTGACTGTACTTGATGTGCATGTAATGTACAGATATACTGTATCTATCTCCATTTTATGACGATTCATTGAGTTTCCAACCCTTCCATCTCAACGTGAACATATTCTTTGATTTTCTGATTAAACATTTCCTTGTTTATGCGTTTACTAACACAATCATTGCCATTGAATACGCATACACTTATGTGTGCCAATGACAGCCAGAGGCATGATCCAGTGATGGCGTTCAGCTAAAATACTTTTCAATGTTATTTATTCAAACACAGGAAACACCAAGGTGTAAAATCAGAAATGTTTGGTATTGTTTGGCAACTCTGTTTTTCCAACCCTATACTGATGGCCCAAGGTGTGCTGTAAATAAGTATGTTAACTCTGGTTTTCCAACCCTATACTGAAGGCCCAAAGTGTGCTGTAAATAAGTATGTTAACTCAAATGACTCGTGTGCAGTACATGTGTTTTATTGTACTGATATTAAAATGTGATAGTAGAGAATATTGAATGGCGTGCTATATTTCAGGGGTAATTATCATTCTGCGGATATTAAACATATCGTATTTCTTACATCTAAAGTCTATGTAAGTGCTTCAAACGTTCTACAAGGAGACTGCTGTGTTCATTTCAGCTGTATTTCATATTTATGCTGTGGTATAAAATAAAAAATGTAAGGAATTGCATTTGTTTGCGAGCAATTTATTTGAATTAATTTAATGAGATTAAATGACAGATGGAGGTTTGATATACATAAAAAGCAAGATGTGTTATTCTCAACAGAGAGACTGAACACACAGAGAGGATGATTCAAAGTAGAAGGCTTGAAATGAGGCTTGAAATAAGGCTTGAAATAAGGCTTGCTCATTGTCCACCATGAAGAGAAGGAGCCCATTACGAGTGCATTCAGCCTACTTGGGTCCGGTGGTTGGTTTGGAGAGCACAGGTAATCATGTTATTTTCAGAGGTAGCCCGAGGCAACCATGCCATTTTAGCTCATGCGTGACACCCCTGTCATCTATTTTGATGATGTGTGCTCACTGCCAGACAGCTGTCTCTCCTGCCCCTCCTGTGATGATCAGATTGAAACCCGAGTCCGTCAAACAGAAGGGGATGTGACACACACACAGCATAGGCACAGTCCACTGGGCCTCATTGTCTGGTGCTGATCTGATGAATCAAAGAAAAACACAGGAATGATATTAAATGAACCTCTTTACATCGCACATATAAAGAGAGTGGCTGATGTAAGTAGGCCTACTCAAGAGCAGACAACTCGAGTTCACAAACCAAAGTTAAAAGGGGATCTTTCAGTGAGAAGAGCTGACAGTGGGAAGTGAGGTGACGTGCTTCTTTACGATGAGAGTGAGCTAGTCAGTCAACGTTTTGCTCCCACTGTCGACAACACGCCTCGGCCAACAGCTAGACTGGCAACAGCTTTATTGTGGGCACCAAACATTTTAAGTTGGAGGCTATCAAGGGCCACGAAGCCTCCAAATGCCAAAGGAGGTGATCTGCATTTTTTTTTATCAAGATAAACGTTACACAAAAAATGGAGGGTGTTAAAAAAAAAACATATGAGCGGCTGGTAGAATTGAGAATTCTCTCTCTCTCTCTCTCTCTCTCTCTCTCTGGTGGAAGAAAAAAATTATTTCCATCCCTGCTGTTTATAAATCACACCATGACACTTTAATCTCCCTTGAGTCATCCTGCCACTGTAAATGTGCTTTGTGTTGGGTGGGTTTTATTTAGCTTGTTGGTGTTATTACTTCATTTAAAAGCAAGCACAGCAGGGAAGAGGTGTGCTATCTGCTCATGTGAGCTGTAGCGTGCAGAAGGTGGCGGAGCTTTTAGAGCTCCAAAATGGATGAAAGACTGGATCTCGTCACTTTGGACCTCTAAGTAACCACGGAAACAGGCCAGAATGAATCCATGTGAGGGGTACTCTCCATCCTAAGTGCAATGGCCATCAGAATTTCCAGGCCAGACACTTGACACTATCAATTTACCACACTTCAAGCTCTGTATTGCATGTCCCATATATATGACCTCAGGATGTTCTCTGCAGTGCTAAGACACTCTACACAGACCCCCCCCCCCCCCCCACACGCAAATGAATTAATTGAATGTTTCAAGTAGGCTTGTGAGCTATAGCCTAACATACCTTTAATAATAGGCGTAACCCATAGCCTCTGTGCTAGAAAGATATTGATCAAGCTAACCATCTCTCATTTTTCATCAGTCCATGGCCACAGCACTTTCAGTGCTCCACTACTCTATCACTTTTTGAAGCAGGTTTGAATAAGCAACTAGTGCTTGTAACATCTTCAAATTAATTTCCAAGGTATATGGTCAAGTGAAGGACAAACAAACACACCTGTCGTTCCAACTAGCCGCCTAGGCTATGTACTATGCAATTTAGTTGTCATATTGAGAATTTTAGCAAAAAAAAAAAAAAAAGATTTTCGATTGGTTCCCTACTGTAGCTTTAAGCTTAATGGTGGGTTATTGTCGGGGTTAGGCTACTTTCGCCCATTGCAGGTTCCATGGAGATATTTTAATAGTGGTTTAATTTCCTAACAGTGACCAACAACAAGAGGCCACTATATCATTACCTGGCTGTCACCAATTTACGAGTTTATAATGTGATTTATGTGACAAGAGACGTCGGTGGGTCTTGCTAAATTAAACCCAAATGCAGTCGTTAGGCATAGAACTATGTAACTTTACAACACACTTTTGACTGAAAATTGATGTCATGAGTAAAATTAAAATGATATAAAAGACACCTGAGTGCAAAGGGGCAGGTGTGTGAGCACCTGAGGTACCTGACACATACCGAAGGTTTTAAAAGTTTCAAATATTCTAATATTGATTCAACACAATGTGATAAAAAGAGGATTGAGGGATGAAAATGGAGTTTAATGGGTAATGGGTAATGGCGAAAATGAAAACAGAGAAAAGAGATATTTATGACAGAAGGAGAAGAGATACGTAGGCCAGGAAAGGAGATATTTATGACAGAAGGAGAAGAGATACGTAGGCGACGAAAGGGAAAAAATAACAACAGTAACAATAATCCTCTCGGGTGATTTCATGACATCATTTCAGTGAAAAAAAATGCACAATCCAAAACAATCTCAACCTAAACATGTAACTCATTTTTGATAGGAAAGGCTAGACTTGCTAAACTTGAATTAACATAGACTTGACAAAAAAATACTATTTCCATCCATATTGCAATGTCATTTTATATCAGCATTCTTAAGAGATATTGCAATGTAGCGGATTTGGCTGCAGATATGGATTAATTCTGGACTCCCTTTACCTAGGACAAATTTGACCTTACCTCTCTTCTTTCTGACCTGACTGCAAAAGTAGGCCAGTTATGGAACTGCACCTATATCAAGATATGGTGATCTTAAAAATCATTCCACCTTTCATTCTAAAATCAATACTTTTATTGTGTATTTCTGTGTTCAGGATATTACTCCTCAGATCTGCAATATTCATCTCTATACAAATCATGAAACACGTTAAAGTGTGAAACTGTGCTATGTCTGAAAGAACTGGCTCTGATTCTTTCCCCATGTTCACGGTAGCCAACCGCATGCACCCTTAATGCCTTCAATGTGCAAGAGTACTGGATTTATCTTTTTTTTTCAAATGGCACCTTTCAGTTTCATAAGCTATTTGAGGAGTGCTAATGATGTTCCACCGCCATGAAACGGAGGTGTCAAGCAAACAGTGTCAGTGTGTCAAGTATACGAAACCAGGAACTAAAGATGGTGAGATATGAAAACAATGAGAACTACAGAGAGACACACAGAGAGAATGGATCAATCAGTGTATCGGCAGATGATTAGTGCTGCCTTAATATACAGTTCTAACACATTTTTGTGTGGTCCAGATCAAGTGTTAATAAGTGTAAATCAGCAAAAAGGTCATGCCATTCTATTTTTACACACATATGTACAAGTAATTTGCACCTAAGCAATTAAGAGGGGAAGCAGGAAAAAAAGACACCTTCATCATCCCAGCAGTACACATATCACTTACACTTTGGAAGAGAAAGTGGAGGTGTTAGTTTAAAAGCAGACGGATTCGCTAAAAGTAAATGCTTCTGACTCGTGTCCCCAGAAGAGAGCTTTCTAATGACGTGAAGGAGAAGGTCAGAGACAAAGAACATTGGAAAGGGGGTCACAAATCAAAACTAATCCAAGTGGAGAAATTGGCCTTTAAAGATGAGTAAAGAAACTATGACAAATACAAATAAATCAAGTTTTTTGAAGGCATAAAGTGTATACTGTTGAGTGTGTGTGTGTGTGTGTGTGTTGTGTGTGTGTGTGATGTGAAATCAAAGAGAATGAAAAGGCTATATCCCTTTACAATGGCCATCCTAAATCTGAAATCCTAACTCTGTCTTTTCAGTGTTAACAGTAAGTTCACATTATTCCCAAGGCCACTAACTATATGCAAATGTGCCATGTAAACTTGAGTGCCTTACCTGACATTTGGCTCTGTGATATCGTGCCCTATTAGCTGCCGGCCACAGGATTCCATCTACCATCATTCCATTGACCCTCTGAGTCAAACGTATAATTTGATGCTTTTTCTAGGGTTGCCACTGCTGCTGATGAGGAGTTCATGAATATTTATACTGAACTAAGAGCATGACCTTAAACACCTACAGAGCATACACTGTTACTATGCTCTCCAGTTGCTATGTTAGTCATGTTTCTTTGCAGTGTTTGAAATATCTATTAAAATTTAGAAAATTTTTGAAGGGTGTTTACAAATAGTTTTTTTTTCTACCACAAAAGGAGAAGTGTTAGTGCGGTTAGTGTCACTGATGTTAGTTTCACTGATGGTAGTCGACTGTCATGAGGATTCTGACCAGCCAATGTCATAAGAAAATCTTAATGTGGAAAAATGTGTTTCAGGACAGTTTGAGATGAGAGCAACTTAAAAACAGTGCAATGAAATTACTTAATTGTAATGTGGAGGTTGGTTCCATGATTTAAATCAACACAGCATTTTTATTTTCAGTTAATAACATTTCTTCAGGGCCCCATGTGAAACACTGGTTGTGCTGTAAATATTGCAATGTCACTGCTACTAGATGAATATGTTGCAATGTCACTTCTGACTAAAGCATGCAGCAATATCTAAAAGCATTTCTTGAGAAGTAGAACAAAGGAACCACTGTTCTCATGTTATCCATGTTAGCAGTAGCTCACACACTCTTGGTGGGAATAAGGTGTGGCACATGTCCCAAATTCAAATAGGCAAGAACAACCAACATTAACAAATTCATATTGGAGCGTGCAAGGGGGGTTTGTGTGCTTCCGTAATGTGTGAGCTCTGTATGTCCATATTCAATCTTCTGCTTAATGTTACATTTTCAAATGTACTTGGAGCACAGCCAAAGAGTATTCCAACAGACTAGGCCTGGCTGTTATCCCACCCTGGAGATGTCAGGAAGAAGCCACAGATGCCACCAGCGTTCCCCACCCTGGACAATTGCAGAGGAGCGAGTTGCCGGCCTTAGTGCTTCGCCCAGAAGCTGGGGACCGGGCGTACCAGTGAGTCCACCGAAGATGGAGGAAGCTGCTGCACCGGTACCCCTGGGACCAGCTGCCACGTCGACTGCCACCACAACCACAGAGGCGCCGTGCAGGAGCGCACCACAGAGCTACCCTGCTACAAAGGAGAAGAGCCACTAGAGACCTTCAGACAAGTTCTGCTGGCAGCCAGCTTCAACGGCTGGTCGGCTGAAGAGACAGGGGTCCATGTCGGGCTCGCCTTGGAGGACAAGCTGCTTCAAGCATTGGTGGACCTGCTGCCAGTGGAGCAGGCTAACTACCCAGCCATCAAATTGGCGTTCCAACACCGCTACAGCCCAAAAGTGTTCTCTGATGATGCCTGTGACGATCTGGCCATCCATATGATGCTGCTCTACACCTGCATGCTCACCGGGGCTACCCCGCTTTAGATGACATTCGCCTTGGACGAGTGAGTGGAGCGCATCTTGTGATTCCCAAGCTTGACATATTGAGCACCAGACCGACCTGGATAAGAGGAGTATGAAGAGAGTGAGGAGGAAGAGGAGACGGCTCGTCAGGTCATGGCTGCAGCTCCTAAGCAAGGGCAGGGCAGTCTGAGGGGTGCTGTCCATGTGGAGAACCAGGGCACGTCACCCGGTATTGCCCAGCGCCTGGCAACCCAGCACCTCAGCCACAGCTGCGGCTCATGGAATTTACGTTGACTACGACCTGGAGGGCACCTGCTGCCGAGCCCTGGTGAGTACTGGGTCCACCATCTCTCTAGTGCGCCCCAGAACACTGTCTGGGACCCAAGAACAGAGACAGCAGGGTTGGGCAGCCAGCAAGCTCCACGTTGCCAACCATCACAACTTGGGACAATTGACCAGCCAGGTGTGGGCTATGTAGCGTGCAAGGGGGGTTGTGTGCTTCCGTAATGTTGTGTGTGTAATAGTTCACCCCATAATGCTGTGCGTATGTGCCAGTGAGACTGTCAATGTTTAACTTTGTGCTTAATGTTCCATTTTCAAATGTAATTGTGTTTTTAGCTGGTGCTAATGCTAGTGTGTATTTCTCTTACCCTATCCTATGCATAATTGAGTGTATGTGATTCTCTGTTGTTAGCATATTTGCCCATCCCTGCCTAGTGTGTTGTGTCTGTGTATACACCTGTCTGCCTTCCCTGCCCAGTGTGTTGTGTCTGTGTATACACCTGTCTGCCTTCCCTGCCCAGTGTGTTGTGTCTGTGTATACACCTGTCTGCCTTCCCTGCCCAGTGTGTTGTGTCTGTGTATACACCTGTCTGCCTTCCCTGCCCAGTGTGTTGTGTCTGTGTATACACCTGTCTGCCTTCCCTGCCCAGTGTGTTGTGTCTGTGTATACACCTGTCTGCCTTCCCTGCCTAGTGTGTTGTGTCTGTGTATACACCTGTCTGCCTTCCCTGCCTAGTGTGTTGTGTCTGTGTATATACCTGTCTGCCTTCCCTGCCTAGTGTGTTGTGTCTGTGTATACACCTGTCTGCCTTCCCTGCCTAGTGTGTTGTGTCTGTGTATATACCTGTCTGCCTTCCCTGCCTAGTGTGTTGTGTCTGTGTATACACCTGTCTGCCTTCCCTGCCTTCTGTATCAGTGCCTGAATGGTTGCTTGCTGTGTGTGGTTCTTCCATAAATGGCAAGATGCCAACGAGAAACCTTCAGAGTATGTTTGCTCTGTTAGTACATCCATAATAATATATAATATAAAATAATATTAAAGCTTTTGGCAACACTAATAACTATGTTTGATTGTTTTAGCGTTCTTGCAAAGCAGTGGCGCCCCACCTGTATGCAAAATACGCACACTGCATACCCATTGTTATTAGTAGTATATTGAAGTGAACCTGAAGTGGATTGAAATAATGTTTAAATGTTTAAAACACAAAATATAAAGAAATGTAGTTTAATTGAACTTTTTAACGCAAAAGGGAGGGTGGTGGAGCCTAATTTAGCCGTCAGTGAGTTAGCATAGTGATGCCCAGAATGGACTCGGCAGATGTGAGTTTCATTCTCTTAATGAGAGCGTGTAAAACCAGGGTTGCTTACTGTTTGTGCACATAATGAGCTAGCGACCAAGAAAAACACGCACTTCACTATGTATCTGATCAACGTTTATTTATGTTTTTCAAAATGCATTTAAAAATTTGTGTCCATCTGTTACAGGGTTCAGTGCTAGCATGTTAGCTAGCTAGCATCTGAGTGTCAGAGAAAGAAAATTGTCTACATAAAAATGTACAGCTGAATTTTTAAACTCAAAACTACAGCAAAATGAGAGCCAAATCATGTTTTGGCTTGAGCAGTCCTTTAAACCCATGGTCTGTGACCTGGGGTCCAAGCCCCCCTAAGTGATTATTTGTTAATTGGTTTTATTGCTTTATGGTTGTCTTACATTATTCAATTGGATAAATTGAATGCTGTGTTGAAATTAGTTGGTTCAATGTAATGGCTTAAAGAGAAATAAGACTAGTTTTTGCTCAACACATTACACCATTGAATATTGTACAAAGAACACTGGTTTCATGAGTCATATGACTAGTTTCTCATCATCTTCACAGGTATAAAGTGATGGTGGGGGAAGTAGGGGTGAGATGGAGTAAAGTGTTAAGACAAGACAAATGTAACCTTGCAGAGATCTTATGTCCAATCAGCCAACCCCTTTTGAGGCCACAAGTGTCTGATGGTTGTCCTTCTGAGGCCAGGTTTTGCCAATTTTGAAAATGCCATTTCTGCTGATCCACTAAAAATAGAGGTATGTCACAAGTGAAGAGGTGCCTGTTCTTCTGTATGGGGAGTGGGTTCCATCTGGGCCTCTGTTTCCCCTCTTTGTGTGATGTCTGCCGGGTCGTGTGGATGACATTAACACTGACATGGAGTGGATGGCCTAGTAGGGTCAATGTGTCATTAAAATGGAAAGATGAAAAGTTTAGTTGACTTTTTCGAGATCTTAAGAGAAGACGTTCTTTAACTATAATCTCAAATGAATCTGGATTTTCCAAGATCTCTGTGCACTTTGACTTACTGCAAACCCCAGTAGTGCCATCTACTGTCTGAAATGAAATCAATCAGATTTGTAGACCAATACATTCTGTAGCACAATTATGCAACAGGTATAATTATTCAGGCAGAGAATTAAGGGACGGTACAACATTTATATTTGATCCACTGAACGTAATACAGGAGTTCAATTTCATTCACAGTACAAGGGGATAAGTTTACCAATCGCATTTCCCGTTACCCAGATTTTGATATTCTTTCAAATGAATCATGAAAGGATAATAAAGCTATTTAATAAGAATAAACAGTTCTTTGTTGAGTGAACTTTAACATATTGGATTTTAAGATGCTGGCAAACTAGTGCAGGAGCAATAAGCACCTGTTCCAACAGGAGACCTAGTAGTGATTCAAGTAGCCTTTTGTGTTTCATGTGGCAAAAGCCTCAAGCACCATTCAGAAGCTTAAAGAGGCAAGGCAAGATAAAAAAAAAAGTACTTTGCATTTGCATGTGCACATGTGTGTGAGTGTGAGTGGATGTATGCACAAGAGCTTTGATGTGAGATTTCATCTGCAGGTAAAAGGGCATCGGTCTCTAAACAGGGCAACGGGATCTAAAGGTGAGCTGGGTCTAAGTCTGATCAGTTTCTCTGGTAACGTGGGAGAGAGGCCTCTGGAAGTGCACACATCCTGGGCATCCTTGGCAGAGCAGAGGAGGGAGAACTGGAAGGGGTGGAGGGATTGAGAAGTGCTGTGTCTGATGATTACGTCAATTTGAGCCGAGCTGTTAGTCTAATATTCTTCCATCGTCTGGTACTGCGAGGCAGATGCCAGTGGGAACACAAGAGACTGTCCCACCATTGTGTCTGTGCATACAGCCATGGGAAATGAATTGAAAAGTGCTTAATCCGTAATAGCAGTTAATCATAGCTCAGCGCTAAGAGGACTAACCCAATTATCTCCTGTTACTGTCTTTGCTGTGTGCTGGGCGAGTAGAGGGAATATATCTGTACAAGCGGAATACGTGAAAGGAAAGAATTCACAACACAACAGATTCTGGAAAGTTCTGGTATTCAGTCCAAAGTCTAAGGCTGTGGAGGGACTTGGGAAGCACATGGGGAGACATGACGAGGGAGAAGGTGAGAGAAGGAGGGGGGGGGGGGGGGGGAGCTGAGCCACATAATCCCTTGTCAAATGTAATTAATGAACAGCAGTTTCACCGAGGGTGTCTAAGATTAACTGGGTCCTAGCAGTGAGTTTGAATGACACAGTTCCACCTGTAAGAAAATAAACGTGCTGTTCGATTACAACACAGCGCACCTCAGTCAGGAGCACACGTGCGTCAGGTTTCAGTGCGGGGTGCGGCAGGAGAAGGCAGGCATGGCATTGGGCAGCTCAGGCAGCATGAGCTTGGCACACAATAGCCTCTTTAGCACTCGCGCCGTCCACGTTCTCCATGTAACCTCGCTCAGCCGCCACTGAGCTATCCTGCCCTGGAAACGCCTTCTAAGTCCCCCCCCCCCACCCCCACCCCCACCCCGGCCTGTGCTGTGCTGTGCTGGGCAAAAGCTTTTAATTCTCTTTAAACACACACAGTTCTCTCACTCTCCCTTTTGCCCCCTTCTTATCTCAACGGCGAGGGAGAGCTGCTTCATCCAGGCCTAGGGAACGTGGCTGTGTGCGGTGCTGCTGTGGATACTTGCCCCTAGAAAGAGAGATGTCCCGTGGGCGACGGGGAGGAGGTCAGGAGGGGGAGGCTGCAGGATCCCCTGAGCTCCCACACACCCAGGACTAACATCTCCTGGTCACCAGAGCCAGAGCCCATGCCTTCGTGTGTATGTGAGTATGAATCATTTAACTGGGATATCTTGTGCATGTGTCCCCATGTGTTCCCCATGTTATTGTCCTGTATGGGATTTCATCTTGTGGTTTCTCTCTCTCTGTATGTGTGTGTGTGTGGAAAAGTAAGAGCTTCTGCCTTATTGTAGTATCTTAGCAATCCCATGGCTGTTGTATGTCTATGTATTACTGCTTGACGGCCAATTTTTTTTGCTTTATCTATTTGGATTTGTTTGGAATAAGAGGACAAAGGCTGGAGGTTGAGTTAAGCTTATGGGTCGAGTTCAAGGGCTCACAGACCCACGGGCACTTCATGTAGAGGTGTGCGGAATCATAGGCTCTGTGAGTGAATGGAACACATGACAGACAAATTGCTTACAAAAATCACAAGGTATTTAATGTTGCGTTTCGCTTCGGCTAAGTTATTAGCTTGAAGTTTGGAACAAAATGGTGTAGTATTGCTATGGAGACTGACAGCATTCGTTCTCCTAATTGCTTTGAAGATGTTTTGTCCAGTCATCCCATTAGGCTAATGAGGCTGTAGTGCTAGGAGAATGGAAGCGGAGAGGCCTGACAGAGCTTTTAAATATGTTTTTTCATAATCACAAAATAAACGACACAGTAATCTGACCTGACACTTCTCTCTCATGTTGTTTCATTCTCATGGTGAAGCACAGTCATTCAACAATTCTCATAAATGTAGTACAGTAATTAAATATGTGACAACCCATTTCAGCCATCATGCAGATTACACGTGCACAATGCACAGATGGAAAGAGAGTTAAAGGTGTAAACATCGGCAATGTGCAGTGACGTGGTGAAGGATATCACATTACATTCCCCGGTAATCCGATAAGCATACAGTGTGACACAGACCTACTTCATGTAGCATATTTCGTGGCAATTAAATCACTAATCCTGATAAGCATATGGTCATTAACCATCCCATCAATGACCTATTGTATGACACATACATGTTCTACTCTAACTGAACTGGTCTGAGAACAGATAATGGCATTCTTAGGTATGTATTACTACAAAGTTAAATATGAACTTACATTTTTGATACCAAGAATACCAAGCTAAGTCCATTCATTTATTTCATCAGTCAGTCTATTCGATTAGTTGAGAATGGGATCTTTAGATTGCTATGTCACCTTTTCCTAATTCTGACGACAATAACATCCAAAGACCTGACTTATCTGATGAGTAGATCCAAACTAATTGCCCGTTTAATTTTTCTTACATTTAAGGAAGTGTCACCCACTTTAGACCACAGTGTGGATGTTTTGTGATCCTCTTGACCCCCTGTGAAATAGAGAGTAGGGTCATCTGTGTTCTTCAAATCATCCTTGTGTGTGTTTACTCTACGATAAGAACTCTGAACTTGGCTTTGAAGTCAACCCTCAACCCCCTTGATTCCCATCGCTGCACTGCAGTCCTAATGAGGCTTTTAATACAAATAAACGGCTGGAGTAAGATTGCTATTCATTATCTCACACCTGCTGTCTCTGTGTGAGGGAAGGCTCTGAGAGAAGAGAGACACCTAGTGGAACACTAGGGTTATTTCAGTTGGACATGCACAGAAATGTGGAAATACAGAAATTGTGTTAATTGCTACTGCTTTTTAAGATACTGAACATGTCACCATTGTAGGTGATAATGAGATAGTATTTCTTGTTTGTATGCACTGTGTACAACGACAAAGTGAAGAGGAAGACAGGAAACGGAGAGATCTAAATTGGATTTACATGCATTATGTGAGGATAAAAAGTTCCTGTAGTAGTGAAGCTGTTTAGGTAGGTTAGGGAAACCTCATTAGCTTTAGCCAGCCTACCCATGCTGGGCAAACGCTAGAAACTAAAATGCCTACCACTGAAAAACAACTCTCACTCGGGTGATATTGCTTCTGTCCCGTATCTACTTCCACAACTCAGTTCATTCGACATATGGCTGAAGAGAGAGTTAATTCGACATATAGCTGAAGAGAGAGTTCATCCGACATATAGCTGAAGAGAAAGCTTGTTGTAGTGTAGATGGCTACACCCACTTTACTAACTTCCTTGGCTGAATGTGCTGGCTGAGTAACTGCCATTTAGATGAATGGATTAATTGGTTCATTTAGTATACAATTTGATCTAAAATGACTTACAAATGAGGTGCTCACTGAACTGAAACAAAACTTGCTCACTGAACTCTGGACAAAGGCTGCAGACATTAAAAAGTCAAGGTCATGTTCTATCCAAAACAATTATGTATGTCTGTGTGAGCAAACAGAAGCAAAATCACACACACAATATTTCTGGGGCAACAAGGTGAATGTAAATGAGATAGAAAGACAGAGTTAATTTCATTTTGTAGCTGAACTGTCCTAAACTAATACATGCCTTAGTTTTACATTAACTACGTACATTTCCCGTTATTGCTTCTCCTTTGACAGACAGTGGGAACGGTTTTAAAAACATGCTGACGCCCTGGAAACTTCTGCTTTGCCAGGTGGCAATGAATATATTCTACCACGTCGTAAAAGGTAGACATGACAACTTTTCCACAGAAATAGTGTTAATGGTCAGACAGAATGTGATAATATAATAATGTGATAATAATGACAAAAATCTCCTGTTCTATTGATAGCCGGCCTATGCCTTGGTGGGCACGATATTTTTGGCGCTGTTCGAGAGAACAGCCCAACAGGGGAATTTGTTGCGGACATCAACATGGAAGGTAACACCGGAACCACTACTATTCGACTGTGCCTCACTGGAGAGAATGCTAATTGGTTTTTCCTGGAGGGGCAAAGTATCAGACTGAACTCCTCTTACACCAGGGGTCTGGATCGGGAGGTGAGAATCATATGGCCTCAGAAAGCAAAGCAATTTTTTTTGCTTTAGTACCTTTGTGAATTCCTCATCATGAACTTTGTCAAAAGGTCCTGGGATCGGTGTTAATGGCGTCCTTGACATGTTACGAGGATGACATAATACAAGTATGGCATTCACATAATCTACATTCCATACAATTACAGTACAAATGCATACCTCACAATGTAAAGAACCCTTTGGTGAGGTTGTCAAGACGTGTCTCATTCCATCCTCCCTCGCAGAGCGAATACAGAATCATGGTTGAGATCTTGAATGAAAATGACAACAAACCAAGGTTTGTGGAGAGAACAATACAACCCCTGTACATAAGTGAGGTAGGTGAGGTACATAAATGACTACTTTACTACTATACTACTACTTTACAGTTTCTACAGAGTTTATACATTACCAGGCATCTAAGGTTAACAATAACAACAGGACATGTAATCAATACATTGCTAATAGCAAAGAGCCATTACTAACATCTATGTATTTCTCAAAGCTGACAGCAATAAACTCGGAAGCTTTTGCAGTCAAGGCCAAGGATGCTGATGGAGACACCATCTTGTACATCCTTGATCTCATGTCGGTAGGTGACGATTACTTAAACCTGACTAGAATAATGCAATAACAGCTACACTATGGCTCACAATGAATTAATACATGCTCTCTGTTGATCAGCCTGATGCCAACTACTTCAGGATAGACTTGCCCAACAGTGGCAAAGTCATTCTGGACAAACCTCTGGACTTCGAGACTAAGACACAGCTGGAGGTGGTCATATATGCGGTGGTGGGTACCACAGACTAACACAACACACTGAGCAATGTGCACTAAAACACTAACATCATGTATAGTGTTTTTTGTATTCTGATCACTGGTCTGCTAACACAGGAGATGAACACTGGAGAGAAGTACAACACAACTGCCACAATAATTGTGAATGTTCTGGATGGGGATGACCAGTACCCAATTTTTTTGCCATGCACTCCCATATCACAAGATCAAGCTGACTCAATCTGTACCAATCCCTTATACACTGTCAATATCACAGAAAAGGAACAGGTTCGTTTCACAATTATGAGTCAAATGTGTTACCATCATATTGCCAGTAAATTCATCATTGGTAAATTCCACACATAAAAAGCAATCAAGTGGCCAAGCTGGAATATGTCAACACTATATTCAATCCATAACTAACCTACGTTCTCAATTTTATGTTTCAGGACAGTGTCTTACATTTTTCCCCTGGCCCTATTCATGCTGAAGACGGTGACAAAGACATCCGAGTCCCTTTAAGCTACACCCTGCTCTCAGGTCGGTCGGTCGGTCGGTCGGTCTGTCTGTCTGTCTGTCTGTCTGTCTGTCTGTCTGTCTGTCTGTCTGTCTGTCTGTCTGTCTGTCTGTCTGTCTGTCTGTCTGTCTGTCTGTCTGTCTGTCTGTCTGTCTGTCTGTCTGTCTGTCTGTCTGTCTGTCTGTCTGTCTGTCTGTCTGTCTGTCTGTCTGTCTGTCTGTCTGTCTGTCTGGGCCTCATGTCACATTTGTATGCCTTAAACAATAATCAACACCCAAACAAAACCTTGTATCCTGCAGGTGATGATCATGGGCGATTCATGATTGACAATGAGACCGGACAGATCACACTGACCAGGCGTGTGGAAAACCGCCTGCTGACACCCACCTACACAATACGCATTATGGTGAGACTTCCTTCCAAGAAGGTACGTAGCGGAGATGGAAAAGTGGGGAAATGGAGGCTAATACTCTGATAACTTGGCTACCTACAGGCTGCTCAGGAGAATGACCCTAAGAAGTACACAGTGGCGACGGCACTTGTGCATGTTCAAGCTGACAACCGCTTTCCACCCCACTTCAACAAAACGACGTACAAAGGCTTTGTCATAGACAACACCAGTCCCGCAACACTGGTCTCGACCTATGGCAATGAAGTGCTGGTTGTCCAGGCTATTGACCGGGATTTCAGAGATGTATTCAACTTTTTTTCTTCTCTCTTCTGATGGCTTGCCAAATATTGTGGAACAAATTGTTGTTGAACTCGATCCATACTCAGACACTGTATTGAAACATGAGTAACAAATCCAAAAGCCTAAACCCCTAGATTACATAATCAGATTTAGGGTAGAGGACTTCAGAATTGGAAAAAAAATTCTACCATCTCAGTTGTGTGTGTGTGTGCAACATTTGATTACCAAGAGTTAATTAACTTTCAGTTAAATTAACAGAATATGATGCAAAACCCTTAGTCACCCTTAGCTTCGAAATGCTTTTGATCTTAATCAGTTTTTGTTTCCAATTACAGGGAGTTAATCCTAGGATGACGTATTCCCTCGCACCAAAAGGCCTGAGCACTAACCTCTATCACATAACACAGGGGGGCATCCTCATCGCAAAGACTGACCTCCTCCAACCATCTGATAGACACATTCTCAAGGTGAGAGGTCCTACAAGATAGAACTATAGAACCCAGAGATGTGTGGTTACTGGTGAATCCAACACTCCGAGCAATGAATGAATGAGCTGCATTCTTTTGCATGAAAGGTGCTATATAAATAAAGTTTTATTATTATTATTATTATTATGAATTCAAACTGTATTGAAAATAACACTTCTCAACAACACTCAGGTAGAGGCCATGGATCAGGAGACGGGTGAGACCGCTCAGACTTCAGTGGATATAGAGGTTCTCCAGAAAGGCCAATCAGGTAAACACAGGCACATGCACTCAACATTCACACCAGAACATTCCAGGGCCATTTTATATTCTCAGAACACAATAAAGGATATAAAAGCCCCTTTTCTAGTTAATCTGAAAACAAACCCCTGAGTGACAGATTAGCCAGGCTAATGAAAGGAATTAAAGAGCTAAATAACCTTATGGCCACTACACCCACATTTGATTATTTTAGCCAACATAATTCTACATGATATGGATAGAGCCCAGCTGCCTATAGAACCTCCTCAGATCTGCTGAACATTTCTAGACACATTTAACGGATTTGCTACAAAAAAAAGTGGCATCTATCAAAGATCAGAATTATCCTGAGTAGGGACGACCATTCACAAAACATACAAACTTTTACCCACAAATTCTTCTGTAGTCCCCCGGAGCCAGTTTGGAGAGGAGCGGCTGTTTGGTGACATAGACGCAAGCTTGGCTGGTGGCATCGCTGGGGTCATTCTCCTGCTGGCTGCTGTGGTGCTGTGCCTCCTCATACGGATGATGAGGAGGTGGAGGGGAAGGCACGACCCTGCGGACAGAAGCCATGTTGCCCGAGGGAAGCATCCTAATGTGGTAAGGGACGGTCCACTCGTGAGAGCAAGGGTATGTCAAACCATCAGTGTGTTAGAATCTACCTGCAATGAGTCTGGGTTGGGTTAAAATTGGTGAGAGAGCTATGGTGTGGGAAAGGTACAATGGAACCAGTTTGCGAATACAACACAAATAGCTACTCTCCACTTTCAATTCAATCATACAAGTACTGAAAACTGCGCTGATGTAAACTTGATGTAAAGCAACCCACATTTGTTCTCATCCTAATTTTGGTCCAACTCTTGGACATTTGGTTGTTTTTTTTTTCTATTTCAAAAAACAACCAGTCTGCAAAGGATTCTAACACTATGTTTCTGTCTACATTAGTTTACAACTGTGGTTAGTAGTTCTTAGTCCTTCTGAGCGTTTCCATTTAACATTTTCCGGTTAGGACAACTAAATATCATATTTCAACTTTAACAAACTTTTAATATACCAGACTATTTACACTCAGCAGCAACATCTCTCCTCTCCATATTCTTTCTCCTCTCTTCTTTCTTTGGCTTTATTAACCCTGCTCCTCTAGAGCTTAAGATGGTTCCAGATGGTAAGTCTGTGCCGTTTGAGTGTTCTGTGTTTCCTGTGCTCGTGTTATTCCGTCTGTGGTGTAGGTGGCGTAGCGGTTGCCATTATGAACTGACCAGTAAAGGAGGCCCGAGCGGCAGCAAAATCCCTAAAGCTGTCCTCTGTACACTGGTCAGTACATAATCTCTTGCGTGTGTTGAATAGCATGGCCGTTTTCTGTCACGTGCTGTGGAGTCGTGTTCACGTCTACATCATCAAACACATCAAATTTCAACATCCAGTTCAATCCAAACATGGAATGTTCAATTTGAAGTGTTTTCATCCAAGGACTGCATCAGTGGATATTGCAATTGCAAAAAAACCTCTATATTATGTGACAGTACTAGACGTTCCTAAATGCCATTTCTTCATGATCGACAGGTGAATTCTGGACGTCCAGTGCCCCTTATCGAAGAGTTCTCCTACAACAATGAGGCGTACCATGACAATGAGGCTGACTTTAACAGCCTTTGTGGGAAGGAAGGAAATTACACTATAAGGGATGAAATCTCTCTACGCCCACCCTCAATCATGCAGTTCAGATCCAGAGAACACAAACAATCCAGGAAAATGAATGACATGTTTCCCATACTAGTCATGCCAGAACCATCCTCGTTCATTTTGGCCAATGGAGGAGCCATGGAGAAAGCACTGGACAAGTCTGCCTCTTTCAGTGAAGGGACTTACGGAAGGGATCGGGAGGACAGCCTAACAGGCGAGGGTGAAATATGTAGACTGGAAAGGCGGCACACAGCAGGAAGAATAGAAAGCAGGGGAGACAGTTCAATGTTAACTCAATTTGGCCCTTCATCCAGAACTTATGAGACAGGTCAAAGAAGGGAGAGTGAAGTCTCAGAAGTTCTAGTACCTGATAACTTGGCGGCTGGATGCGAGGAGAGCTACGAATCTTGTGATGAGGAAATTGAGGAGGAGGAGGTGATGGAAGAAGACGGTGATAAGGAGAACGTGGAGGAGGAGACAAACCCATACTCGTTCAAGTCCATTCTTCCATTCCGCAGCACTGATGAAGAAGACGCAACTGTAGAAGAGAGGCCAAGAATTATATTTAAATTCAAGAGGCCCAGGCCACCCAGGGCTCTTAGAGAAAGAGAACCGTCATCGACACCTAAACATGAAGAATCCCAAGCCAATCACACCTCCCAAACGTCTGTGTCGCTACCAAAGGAGGACTCTGAGGAACAAGAGAACCAGGACCCTGATACCTCACTACGTCTGTGCATTGAAGACGGTTCTTCAGAAGTTTAAGTGTTTACAAAAAACAGTTCAAGCCAAAACTAATGTGAATTGTGTTGTGTTAAAATAGGAGTAGGCTAAATATTTTTAAACAGAACGATCTGGAAAAGGGAATAGATTTTCTAAAAATGATGGAATGATGAATGTAAACTAAAGACAGAAACTTGTGTCTTCTGTGGAATGAGTTTAATCGGCCTTAATTCATGTGATACCTATGCGACCACATGACATTTCAAACAAAATGTGTAAAACTGTCATATGTCAGAGAACTGATGAAATGGTTAAGATTTAGAAATACGAAAATCCAGTTCATAACTTGTGACTGTGTACAATGGATATTTTAATACATGTATTTTGTGACCACATATATCTTGTGATTTTTGCATTTCATATATGTGTTTCAGTGATTTAAGTTGTAAAGGAACAACACAACATTGATTATGGTCTTTGATCATACACTTCGTTTTTAATAAAGTGAACTTATCAGACCAAAGATCCATTGCCTACTGTGGTAAATCAAACTTGTTGATTTCCACAAGTCTGAAAGCTTGAATAATCAGCGCTATGTGTTCAACAATTTCCATCACAAGGGCCTGAAGCGGTCGAAGCGCATCTCTGATGCCCACAGATATGCCTTGAAGAAATCTGATGACTGGCTCACAGATGACACTGAGCAGCTTACAGAGAGGAGCTATGACATCATCTCCCACCACTTCCACCAGGCCCATGATCAAGACCTATTGTGACAGGCCAGGGGAATACAATGACACATGCCTCTGGTATTACACACTACTGCATCACACTCAGGAGCTAAGCTCAAGATATCCACTGAATAGCTATAATAATGCATGCTATGTAAGGATCAGTGAAACACAGTTATGCCCATTTAACCAGAATGATTAAAACCTTGGGTGCATTATACTCATTGAAAATCAATATGAAATAATATGCAATATCACACATACATAGCCAGAGTGTTGGTGTGTTTGAAACAAATACAGAGCCATATCTCACCTTCACTATGCCAGTAATAAAGGTCACAAGCTCCATGACAACAGCACAGGCCAGAATGAGTGGGAGGCTGATAGTCTGGAAGCATTTGCGGCTGAACAACTGAACTGCCTGATGGGATCTTTGTATATGGAGACATTCATAAAAGCATGCATTGCTAACGAGATGACTCTCGCTTAATATTGAAATATGATCTTTTTTTTTTTTTAAACAACAAATCAAAATACATCAGCACTTTGTTACCGTTTCTGAATTCGTGTCACACAGTCTTCGCTTTCCTCTTTAGTTGGTGACCTGAGTTGACAGCAAAGTGAAAAAGAACAGCGTATAGAGATTAGGTTATGTCTATGACCTATTGCACTGGGTATTTACCAGTATGAGAATCTTATAATAAGGTTGTATAACTATTGAGTAATAATCATATGTATTCAGGTGTATCATACACTGGGCTCACACATCATCTTTCAAACGGCAAAGAATCCTCTCATGTGTCCTCTCCCTCTCTTTGTCCTCAGGAGATGTGACCATGCTTGACTCACCGAGAACCTTAACAACAGTGAGCAGTATTCCTGGATGAGACCATTCACCGTGAACATCTGTTTGTTTTGAGTCAGATACGAACATCTGGACGGGACACTATGGTACCTCTAGATTGTGCCACGCTGATCCGTTGTCATAGTTACTTGTACTGTTGGACATCTTTTCGAGGAGGTTCTGGAGCTTATCTTTTTTCAGTGACAACTCTTTCAACAACAAAAAAATAAACTGTAATGTTCAATTTGAACAAAGATGACAAAGTAAACAATGCTCAACACGAGATCATTTTGGAGCAAATATTATCTCATGTAAATGACCAAATACTTTTTAATAAAAGAAAAACTTTCACACCGTTCAGTTTTATTTCTTTTTGCATACACTCACCATTCTATTTCACCACAAGAGTGAGTGCATTCTCACCTTTTACATGTTTGTTCTTCTGGGCTTGGAGATGTGACGTTGCATTGTCTGTGATCTTCATCAGGTTTCCTTGACCCCACAGAAGTGGCAGGGCGTGTGAGGGACCTGTCCACTCATCTTCACTCTCATCAACACTCTCTACTTTAGTGCGCACAGGCTCAACTGGAGGCTTCGGGGGCCTGGGTGGGGGTAAGAGAGTTCCGGAGACCAGTGCGGGATCAATATACTGGGGCTCTCTAAAGATGACTGTCCTCCCAGAAATGGGAATGGAGCTGCACAGATGGTAAAGTGTAATGGTTGCATCAGAGAAGAGTACATTATAAACTGATAAATTGTCTGCCTGTAACTTGGTGGTAAAACTGCTAAAGCAAGGCCCTGAAATAATAAAGCACTAGCTTGTTTATAATACACACAAACACAATCATCTATAAAGAAACAGGGTTAACTGTAACTGAGCGGCATTTAGGATTAGGCTAGGCACGGTGAGTGAATGAGCTTTAAGGAGCCCTAAGAAAATACAAAAGTTGTTATCATAGAAAACAGTGGTTGAATTCCAAATAGGCCTAGTGCACTGTCACAATTTTTTGTATTTATACAGTCTATGAAAGCTCGGGAAACTGTTGCACTGTAAAAGTTTCAAAAAGTTTCACCTTGAAGCTTCGACATCTGTCATCATGACAGTGATAACTTCATCCGTCGCCTCGGAGAACTCCACACCTGGTTATTTTGGGCTACTAGAAATTCCATCTAAAAACACGTCATAATAGTCGTGTGTTCGGAAATCAGTGTCGGCCAACTCAAAATGTGCTAGCCTACTTTGCTGCATAAAGAAACACCTAAATCCCAATAGGCTATTGTCTATTTATCGAATGTACAGTGCTATTGAGTGCTGTAAGAAGTTATTTCAATGGCCTAACAAACATTTTAGGGTTTCTCTCTGAATGCAAACAATCGCTTGTGAAGAATTTCACCTATGACGTTTCAACAGTGATGCATTTGATAAAAGTGTTGACGTGACAGATGTGCCTTAATACACATTAATATAGCGTAACACTTTTGGGTCTCGAATATTCGTGCTGACAAGTGTGACACTTGCCCAGCTTCCGTCAGCATGTTGCAAAGTTAGAATCACCCGGAAGGGTGGTACCAGCTCAAGTTCTTCAATCTGCAGGCTTGGTATTTGCCAAGAGCAACAGTGTGTGAAAGTCAAACTTACTCATGTAGGCAAACAAGACGGTTAGCCACAGTAAAAGCACCAGGTTTAACCTTTCGACATCGATGATTTTCAGATGTCCAAGAGACACTTGGAGTACACCATATCGGATTGATTTTGTGCACACTGTCTCGTTGGATTACCTGGAAAGGTGTACCCACCTTTCGACATTCGCCTAGCCAACCGATAAAGGCGAGAACATCTTATAACTATAACGATAGGCTGTTAAAGGTGAGTATCTTCAATTGTAACTCTTGACTTCAACAAATTATCCTTTCTGTTTGGCGTACACCGATCGAGGAAACATTTTACAGTCTGCTGTAAAGGTGCATTTTTGCTTCACAAGCTAGCCTACGGCTGAATTTTATATAATCACTGAAGTGCCTAATAACAAAGAGGGATAATAGCCAAGGACACTGATTTTGATAAAATATGCAACATTTGCTACAAAGGGGAAGTTGGTGAAGCTTTCATTTTGACTTCGAGGGGGAAACTATCGAGGACTTCCCTCGTCTGCAGAGGCTTTGTAAGTTTAACATACAATTGATTTGAAGGAACTGTAGACAGCTCTTACCTGATACACCGACTCATGATGCGCTATTAAGTGTAGGTATGGCAGAAAGGTCGGTTACATTGCAGTTAAACGCAACAATTACAACTCGGCACATAGCTACCGTATTTGCTTGCATGAAGGCTATTTGGCAGCCCTTTAGAAAATACCGCAACTAACTATTTTACAACAAAAGCTTTCTTATTAGTGTCAGTTTTTAAACCAAAATGCCCCTCTTCACATCCAGTAGGCCTAGGGTTAAAGGATTTTATTTGTCTATTGAGACGTAATGAAAGTTCTCTGTATAGCAATTAAAATATTCACATACACCTGGCCATGTTTATTGTTCAATGCATCGTAGCGTTTGTGCCCAGTAATGTGAGCTCATGTATAATCCTACATGGAAATCCCAGCACACTTAAAAAGGATTGATCCAAGACAGTGCCTAAAGGGATTGTTCATAGCTACACCATGTTGCCTTCAGCAAGATTCCATAATTCCAGTTCTTTGTTATTGACCTCACCTCACCAAAGAGTGTGCATCACAACAGCAGACAGTTTGCAGGGAAATAATGGAGGGAAAATACAGTGTGTACAAAGTCTCTGCATGCAGACATTTATTTAGGAAAAGCAGTAGAAGATTTGACTGTCCAAAATAAACTGAATTGTTAGTGCTTCACTCTCAGCCACCCTGTGATTACCAAACAAACCATGTAGCATAGACTAAGATCTATGGGCCACTAAAACAACTGAATCAAGAGAGTAAAGTGTAGTAGAGTATAGATAGTACCAGTATTCATGTAATATACTTCTTAACTGCATTGTTGTGTCTCAAAAGATGAAGTAACAGTAACTTGTTGGTAGTTACAAACGTTCCTTTAAACGAGTAGACCAGTGTTCTTGAGATTCTATTTTGAGTTGTGAAAGTCTGGCATGACAAAGCATCTAAAGCTGGGCTTTCCCCTGCAGTGCCAGTGCTGTTTCCATCATTAATGTAGTTCCTGTTTTCTCTTTCCCCTGTCCAGTTTTTCTGCCACTTGCTCAAGTAGTCTTGGATTACACTCATCAAGATAAAGACACTCAAAATCCCATACCCCCCCTCCTGCTGCTATGATGAGTATCCAACCCAGGCGGATCCGCCTGAAGCCATGGCTGGTGGCACAAGTGCACAGTGGGAACTACCCGGGGCTGCAGTGGCTTAGCAAGGACCACAAGCTGTTCCAGATCCCCTGGCACCATGCCACACGCCACATGCCCACGCCAGAAGAGGAGAACACCATATTTAGGGTGAGAACTGCCAATGTCAAAGAAACCAGGATTGTGAAACCAGTGAAAGCCTACAACATTACACACACACCGCAGTACACATTCAGCATGTATGCAGGTTCAGTGTTCTTTCTGTGCGTGGAAATGGCTTCAGTTTCATTTCACAGTTCTCTTCGTGCTCAGGGATGTGACTCGAGAGGAACTCTGAGGGGCCGGGGGGGGGGAATACCTAAGGGGTCTCTATTAGGTCACATGGTCTGACACTTCACCAAGAATGAGTCCATGTGTGTGCTGTGGTTGGCATTATTTTTGTAAAGATTGCTTAATACATAAAAAAGTTAAGACATTTAAGTGGTGAAATCGATCTGAAACACTGCGCAAAGCCAACATACTTCTACCTCGTGTCCTCACTCCCCAGTACATTGTTATGTATTATACATAATATAACAGAGAATTTTTAAATAATGTCTTTTTCTAACACCAACACTTTTGAAATGGCCTGTTCAGGCCTGGGCCCTGGAGACAGGCAAATACCAGGAGGGAGTAGATGAGCCAGACCCTGCCAAATGGAAAGCCAATCTGCGCTGTGCCCTCAACAAGAGCCGGGAGTTTAAACTCAAGTATGATGGCACCAAAGAAACACCTGTGCAGCCATACAAGATCTATGAGGTGTGTGAACAGCCATGCAACGGAGGTGAGTGGGCTGCTCCGTTTGCAGATATTGTATGTTTTGTTCAAGAGTGAAGGAGAAATGTGTTCTTTTTCTAATCGCTTTTAATTTAATTAAAATTAAATTATTGAATTATCACTACCATTATCATTCAGTTGTTATCAGATGAAATATTTTCTCCTCAAATGTTCACATAGTATGTCTATTCTTTAATTGAAATCATCATTTATATTTACTTGACCGTTTGTTTGGAACAGATCCAGGCGAGGATGAGGATGAGGAGGTGAGTTAAAGTAAATACATTTTGACTATTTAGCATGCTGTCGTTTTGTAGCGTAATGACAATCTCCGGTCATGAATGATAATTCATTTGTTTCATTTTTCGCTTTCAGCTACCAAACATTGTAAACCTCTCCATTGGTAACTTTTGTTTTTATAGACTTATAATATTTGAATCATAAAAAAGATTGAGCACTCGAAGCTATAGCAACCCTAACAAGGTATTTTGTCCTCCAACAACAGACTCCAGAATGAATGATCCTTCAAGCTTTCAAGTCTTTCCGGCTCACAGAGGTGACGTCCCTTTCCCGTCCTCCATGAATGAGCGCTTTGGCCCGACCCACACCATCCCTGCCCTGCGCCTCATGCAGGATGGGGTCCAGCCCAGTGCTGGTGGGGTTACTAACATGACTGCACACCTCCCACAAGCCACAGCGCCTCCCCAAGGCTTCAGCAGTCACGTGCCCATGATGGACGGGGTGGAGACGGGGATGCTGGCACACAGCGGGGTGAACGGCGTGGCCATGGATACAGGGGTCATACCCAGCCCCGTGCTCGCGGACATATCTGCCCCTGCCGTCCCTTCTGTGCCAATAGGGGAGAGCCCCATGCCAGCGGTGCAGACCGTAGCAGAGACCCAAGTTCAGCCCTGTATTTATGACCTGCTGAGCAGTCCACATGTGCTACCCTGTAAGTCAACATTTCATCATCCAACTTTTTTACAGACCTCACCAATTATTTTAACGTATCAGCCAAGCCAACCAAAAATCACAACTCAGCCATTCTATATATTTACTTGCTAATCCTCCACACCATTGAAATCATTTGTAATGTCGATATCTGTTTCTCATCATACTCCCATGGCATGCTCAACTTTCTCACTGTAACACTTAGTAAACTGACTAATATTTATGTTTAGGGTCGAGTGTTGAAATTCGACAAGTGTTCAACAAAATAAGAATAAGGTTTTGACTGAGCCTAGTATATGACCTGAGAAATCCCCAGCCCCACACAGCTCTATTTGCATTTTAAAAGCAACTTCTTATGGCTGTAAACATGACTCTTCAGCATGATCACTTATGGCTGTAAACATGACTCCTCATTATGATTGTCTACTTCTCCTCGCAGTGACTGATCTGGACATCAAGTTCCAATACCGTGGTCGGGTGACTGGGTCACTTACTGTTAGTAACCCTCAAGGCTGCCGACTTTACTACGGTCACCTGGGGCCAACACCTGAGCAGGTGGACCTGTTCGGCCCGGTCACCCTCAACCAGGTGCTGTTCCCCAGCACAGCAGAGATTGTGAATGAAAAGCAGAAGTTCTATACTAACCACTTACTGGACGTGATGGATCGTGGATTGATCCTGGAGATCCGGGGGCAAGACATCTATGCTGTGCGACTCTGTCAGTGTAAAGTCTTCTGGTCTGGTCCCGGAGTACCAGAACACGGCCCTCCCAATCCTATGGAGAGGGAGCGCAAGATCAGAGTGTTCAGCCTTAATGAGTTCCTGCATGGTACGTTTCGCTTGACTTGAACTGTTACACTCGAATAGCAAATTGGTGTGTGTTGGTGGATTTGAACCTGATTTCCCCTGTGTGTGTGTGTGTGTGTGTGTGTCCAGGACTCATCTTGTACCAAAAAAACCAAGCCCCTTCCCTGCCTCCTTTTGAAATCTATTTCTGTTTTGGGGAGGATTGGCCTGACAAGAAACCCAAAGAGAAAAACTCATCCTTGTTCAGGTATGCAAAATGGATGTTACTTACAAACTGAGCCTGTGGTTGTATTCTCATAGCATCATCATAGGTTATTTGGTGAGCTGTTTTGGCGGAACACAAGCCATGGCAATACAGTGCAATATAAGTGTATGTTTGGGACATAGAACTGACACCTGTTTATGCTATTTTCTGTTGTTGTGCTATAGGACTATTGACCTAAAGACCATTGACATATCAACATTAGAAGATCATATAGATCTTTTGAGCTGTTTTCATGCCCACCCATAAAGACCTTAAGTTGTAACAACAGGGCCAGCTTACTAATGGCCTGAGCGGTTTAACCTAGCATCATGGTTAGGTTCCTTTCAGTATACCTGTAGGGCTGAACGATTAATTGCATTTGCGATTTAATCGCGATATGATAGAACGCGATTTTCTAACCGATTTCTTGTTCTTGTTTCTGTAATGAGCAGTTAAATAAAAATGTAAAATATGGGAAAGAATATTTTACACTAAATCTATCTAATATTGTGTTGGTCATATTTAAATAATTCATTACGTTTTGTTGGGAAAAAAAGAGGATAAAAAAATAAATCGCATATTAAATCGCAATCGCAATATTTTGGTAAAAAAATCGCAATTAGATTATTTTCCCAAATCATTCAGCCCTATATACCTGTCCTGATTCACCACAGACATTGTAGCCCAACATATTTGATACCTGCTATTCTACATTAACAAAAAAGGTATGCCACCACTAAAGGGCGCTGTAATTCAGTAAACGGCTAAATGGCTATATCTCTTCAAACTGTAACAGGTGATGGAGCATATATATAGATGCAGCCATATCAGCTTTAGAACTGGTTGTTGTTCAAATGATGTTCCTGTGATAAATGTCCGACTACATTTATTACTCGTTGCTATGGACCATAATGGCCTTAGTACTGGTTTCAGAATGGGATCCATGGTGTTGTCCTGTATTGCCACCCTACAAACTGGAGGTTGTTTTTAAATGACATGAGATCATCAGTAGTAACTGTGATGGCAAACCTTTGATGGGCGATAACTGGTATGGGCTTATGGGACCCGTAATGACCACATTTTATATTCTTTGAGGATATTACTTTCAGGTCAGCATCCACCCACATGGCTCAGTGTAGTATTAAAGCAAAGATAACTGTTGCAATGGAGCCCTGCTGTTACACAGACACTGTATCTACTTTGCAACATGTACCATCCCTTGTTTTGTTTGTTTGTTTTATTTGTAGGTGGTGCCTGTGGTGGCAAGGATTCTTACAGAGATGTTCTCCGGCGAGCTGTCCTGGTCTTTAGATAGCATCCGGCTGCAGATCTCCAACCCAGATCTCAAGGACCAGACTGTGGAGCAGTTCAAAGAGCTGCAGAGGCTGTTGCAGTCTCAGCACGGCCAAAGCCACTGGGCTCCCACGGTCTCCTAGGAAGAAACCCCTCGTGATCAGCCTCTCCGTCTCCACTCCCATCGGCCCATAGAACTCGGGGGGTGTCGGGTCGGTCCTCTGGGTGCCACATTCTTCAGGAGGCCCAATGGACTTTAGCCTGCATCATGAGGCCCTTGTATTGCTGCCTAACTCAATGTGGCCTGCTCACTAACATTTCACTGTGATGGTGGCCTTTAGATTGCTAGCTGCTGTTTTTAATTAACTAGCCATGGACTTGTTACTTTGACTTGTTTATCAAGACTTGAACAGAAATATTTTCTTAACCTAATTTTTGTGTCCATTCACTTTTTTTTTTTTTACTCAGGTTTTCTATTTCAATAAATACCATAGCAGTGTTAGACAGTTGGGGGTATTTATCTCTACCTAAATCAGTTTCTAGTTCTACCCTTTGCGTGTAAAAAGTATGTTGTCAGCTAAGATCAAATAAACTGAGAGCTCCCATCACTAACTAAAATATTTCATTTTTTTTAGTCTTATAAGACATGCATCTAGGTCCAACAGTACTAACAGTTGGTATAAAGCTTTGCCATTCTGTCCACAAACAAGATATGCCATTATTTTATGAAAAAGAACTTGTTGCATCAACATAAGTCTCCCATATATAAATGCAGAATCAAGACAGAGCAACCCTGCTCACATCCAAGACCATGAATATCATCAGTTTCTCTGGCCTCAGATATGACGTGCTCAGAATGGCAAGTTTACTGTACGAAACATCACTTCCTGTTTCAAAAGTCTCTGGGTCACCTATGAACACAGAATGTTCTTCTAGATTGTTTCCCCAAGCCCACCTGATTCATTTGAACCAATTTGTATAGAAAAAGCACCACGGGTCAGACCAGACTGTGTGGTCCACACTCACTGGTGGCTCTAGATGGCCGAAGGCTTTATGCCTTACACTATCTGCTAGATATCTGCTAGACACAGACTGAACACACTTGAGAGGAAGAGGAAGAGTACTCTGGTGAGAGTACAGGTCTGAACACGCTGGAGAGGAAGAGTACTCTGGTGAGAGTACAGGTCTGAACACACTTGAGAGGAAGAGGAAGAGTACTCTGGTGAGAGTACAGGTCCTCGGAGGAAAAGACCTGGTCAAACAAGCTCTTTGTGACAAGATCACAAAGGAGGATAGACAAGGTCAAAGATTAAATTCAGACATTGACCAAGACAATTTTTATGTTTGTTCCTCACTTTCTTTTTTTATTGTTCACAAGATGTCTACACATTGCCTGATGATTACACTCTGTCTAGAATGGGCAACGCCAAAAGATGCTGGTGGAACAACAAAAAAAAAAAAATCTGTTTGCCAGGATCCCGTCAATTTTATAACACAGCTTAGCCTGCTGGCAGCCCATATTAAAAACTTCAGCCAACTTTAAAAGGGTCAAATGTGACACCGGATCTCCGGGGACAACGCTTGCTTTCCTCCAGCTCTTGTCCCACAGGCAGCTGCTGTCTCTGCACTCGTCTTTGTTATGGCACAGACAGCAAAGCTAGGTTTGCTTTCTAAAGACACGTCCATGAAAATAAATCATTTCTCCATTTTTTTTCTTTTTTTTTTAAAAACCTAGAAGTCTTTTTGTTTTTTAATAATGCATTATCATTTGCAACCAGGCACATCTTTGTTTTTTTCTTTGTTTGCTTTTTATGTTGTGTGTGTGTGTGTATTTTTAACGGTGGATCTTGTAGGAATCCAACTGACGCTGAATCAAATCCAACTTGAGTCAGTGTGCTCTCCACACCAGACTTTTACCACAACCCTCAAAATAGAGGAGTTCCCTCCCATCACACATCATCTTGCGGTCAAGGTGGCAACGGTGGGTGTCTGTGTGTGGTGGGGGTGGCGAAGGGAAGGGGGGGGGGGGGCTCTTCCGTTCTTCAGAACCAAGGCAAATGCGCATTTCCGTAAACCCTGTCACTCCAAAGCTGTGATGCGTCCTATTGGCTTTCCACAGTGCCAAAGTGCCAAGTCCCCACCAGTCCTTCATGAAGGAGTTCCCTTTAAGTTTCTCTTCTGCAGTCAACATCTGAATGTTTGCAAACAAAAGATCTGACCTAATGAAAAGGAGACAACGTTTCTTTGTCATTTACCACACAAGTCTACCGTCTTACTGTTTTTACATTTTTCCGTAAAGACCATTTGCATCAAAGAGTAATATAACCAAAAAACAACACAATGCAACAATAAACCATTGAAGTGCCGAGAGTGACTGGAAGTGGCTCACCTGGTATGGACACATGACATTGCTGCCATGCTATCGGTACAGTCTTGTGAACTCTCGGATAGCCCAGCACACCTGCTTACATTCCTCTGCACTGGAAGAGACACAATAACAAAATAACGCTCGCATGATGCATCCCATGAAAGACTTCATTTCACAAGGCAAAATATGTATGGTCTTAGATTCTGAAGGCCTTTCAATCAACGCTATGACCTACAGGAAGCGCCCCCAACACGTACACACCTATTAAGTGACAGGACACTCGGAAAAACAGACATCAATGCTGTGTGGAGCTTCTGAAATTCTAAGCTGTTTTCGAAATTGCTTTGGAATGTCTTTCAATTCCAATCGTCGTGTCATTTTTGATGGCCGACGTTTCTCTGTCAGCGATGCGTGTCACATTCCTGCGAGTGCCTCTTTTTCTGTTAAAATGATCTGATGCCTTATTCATGTTGTCAGTACACTCCAGCTGTTCACAGTTTTAATCCAAAAGTATGCAATGAAAGAACACCGGAACAGAACTATAAAACTGATGGCTCATAGGCCGGACCAAATAAACAAAAAGATGTCCATATGAGAACCATACACCTTATACTCACTGAAGGCATACAGGGACTTCAGTATGAGAAACATACACCTTATACTTACTGAAGGCATACACAGGGACTCCAAATTCTTCAATGCTGAGGGACTGACAATTTAACTGACACCTGACAATGTCAAAATTGAGCACTATTCCAAAAATAATGTTTAACTTCGGATAGTTCACAATGAACTTAGTGAATAAATGCACTTGCATGCATACAAAACTGATCGATTTGTAACGTGCAGGCACTGGTTTTGTGTATGGGCATGCATTCAAACATGAGTGAAGCTATCAGATAAACAGCTAGCACTATCATGGGTATTTTCCAGAGTAACATGGTTGCACGAGCAGCACAGAGGCTCCTTGGCTAGCTCAAGCTTGGGCTTGCACAGGTATTCAACAATTCCGTTTCCCTTCCCAGAACCGCCTTCCCTGCCCACACACACCCCACACCAAGCCTGTTTAAGCACGCTCAGCAGGGCAAGCCTTTGGACGGACATCGGCTTCAGCACCCCCTCTCTACACAGCCCAAGACTAGATCCCCACCCTCCCTATAGGACTAGGTATTTCCAATACAAACAAGCTATACATTTAATGACTTTTAGTTTTAACATACAGTACCGTAACATACTTGATCAACCACCACACTAGTTGCCGGCACAAATGTCAGAGTTAGGCGACTGAATCTATATGACAGTTAGATCCAGCCAAACGATTTGTTCATTTCTGATCGAACAAGAGACATTCCATGAGTGAGGATATCCTGGCACAACCCTAACTTGGACTCCTCACTGCTAGGCCTCACTCTGCGTTTCAGATCATTACTCATAACTGTTGAATTTTATGACGTGCACATTCCACTCCTTCAAAGCGAGAGAGCAGAATGGCGGGCATTTTGCAACTATCGAGTGAGGAAAGGAAGCAAATGAATCAGGGGGAATATACAAATGAACATATAAACGTGAAGAAAAGTGTGTACAAACACAGACATAAGTATGACACAGAGCAGAGATGTTGCTAACACTCACCTGGTAACCTGCTTGTGGAAGTCTGTCAGCTGCTTATGAGTGACACTGACAGCCCCGCCTGCTGTCTCCTTGGGAAGACCCTTCAATGCGGTCTCCAGCCAGCGGCAGAAGGTCTACACAACATTATCACAGTGTTCAGAAACTACACAACATTATCACAGTGTTCAGAAACTACACAACATTATCACAGTGTTCAGAAACTACACAACATTATCACAGTGTTCAGAAACTACACAACATTATCACAGTGTTCAGAAACTACACAACATTATCACAGTGTTCAGAAACTACACAACATTATCACAGTGTTCAGAAACTACACAACATTATCACAGTGTTCAGAAACTACACAACATTATCACAGTGTTCAGAAACTACACAACATTATCACAGTGTTCAGAAACTACACCAAAAAACATTCATAATTTTTACATACTTTCCCCTAATCACAACAGCTCAATCTAATAACAGTGCCTTTAACAAATTAGTAATTAGTCACAAATGATTTCCTCAAAATGGCACCGACAGTGTGACTGAAATGGTACTGATCAAAACTGTATACCTCTCTGACCAACATAGAATGCCTGATGACTGCCCTCTAGGGACTATCTAGTGGTAGTACACAATTACTCAGCACAACCACCAAAAACAGCATGACCGTGCAAGCCCGGTTTACTGGGAATGACAACGCAGTCTCTGGAAATCTGGGCATCCACAGTGGGCTGCTTGCAAGCTACTTATTAGAAACCACATTTCACTTATTACAATGACGACACTGTGCATGACCACACAACAGTCATCTTTAAGAGGAAATCTGTGACGAGCAACATCAAAGACAGCGGAGATCATCAAGGTTCTATTGAAATTGTTAAGTGGAACCTAGTCTTTGATCTCAGCCCTTGTAGACACATGGTAATAACAGAATAGCTAACTTGGGCACACTTCCATTTTAACTACTACCCAGACAGATTGCATCATGTAAAGAGAGATGTGTCATGGGTCACTGAGAGCAAACGTTCATCCTGTTGGGCGTTTTATATTTTAATTGTGTCTCACCGGCCGGTCGAAGACCATGATCTCCCACAGCACCTCTGCGACATCAGGGAGTGTGTAGGGTGGCAGGCAGAAGCAACAGGAGTGCACCAGCTGGGTGACCAGCTGTTGGGCATTTTGCCCCATAGCCTGACCAATCAGCTGTTTCCGAACTTCAAAGTCGTCCTCGTGCTGTCAGGAACAACCAATCGGTCTGTTAATGCACCGCCCAAAAAAAGGCCTCCGTGGCACAATAACATTTCTTTAGTAGCATGCTCAGTGTGAGAAACATGAAGGTTCAATGTGAAGCGCCGGAAAATAGCACAAAGTTATGTTTGAGCTGTGTATTGGGCGCTCCAGAACAGAAGGCACTAAATGCAGGATAGTCCATAATACAATGAAAAACAACAGAAACGGAACAGAAAATGATGTTCTCGTGCAGCATGAAATTATTTGAAATCTAGTTTCCTGAACTTAGTGAGCCTAAATTCAAACATCAAAGGATGTTTGTAGGACAACGGAACGTGTTCTTGACCTTTGATGCTAACACACATGCTACTCACATCATTGGAGACTCCAGTGTGGACTAGGTCGCGAATGAACTTCATGACGCTGCAGTTGGCATCTCTGTGGTCAAGGGTGGTGGCCGCAATGGCACACTGGATTATGTGGACAATGATGTTACTGCTGAGAAGAGTGACAGGACTGCGCTGAACAAACCTGAGACAGAGAGGTGGACAGAGAGGGGGAGGGGAAAAGCAAAGATGTTCAGAGAGAAAGAAAACATTCAATATCAATGAAAAGATTTTCATTAAGGATATTGTTAAGAGAAAAACACAATCCAGACAGAACATTGATAGGTGAAAAGGCTGGAACCTTGTAGCAAGTCTGAAGAGGTCATCCACAGTATCAGGGTGGTTACGCAAGCCATTGGGCTGCTCCAGGAGCTGGAAGGTGGGCATACACAGAGCCTACGAGGGGAGGCACACAACACACATAGAAGACTTAAGAACAAGGTTGAATTAAGGAGCTACTGCAGAATAGGTTCTGAAGGTCCGATTTAGGGTGAAGTCTTGCAAGAATATCTAGAAGGCCTTGTGTTCTTACCTGTAGCATATCTAGAAGCCCTTGTGTTCTTAGCTGTAGCATATCTAGAAGGCCTTGTGTTCTTACCTGTAGCATATCTAGAAGGCCTTGTGTTCTTACCTTACCTGTAGCATATCTAGAAGGCCTTGTGTTCTTCTTACCTGTAGCATATCTAGAAGGCCTTGTCGGCAGCCCTCCTCCATGCCGTACTCGTCCACCAGGATGCTTCCCAGGTACAGGAAACACGAGTGGGGGTACACCTGGTATACATTCACCATCTGGAGACGTATTGGGCACAGATTGAGAGGGAGTGAGACACACATTACACTATGCCTTCCAGCAAGCTGAAACTGGGTCTGCTCCCAGTCCACCTCCAACACATGTACACACCTGTGTGACCAGTGGCTGCAGCAGGGATGCGGATCCCTTGCCCACACAGCGCACCGCAAAGCGCAGGCAGCGACAGCAACGCTCCACAATTCGGTTATCAGCCTGGTGTGCATTCAGAGTCTCGGAGAGGACCGGCCAGATCTGGACAGAAAACATCTATATACATTCAATATATTCAACCTATTTAACAGAATACTGAGGGCTGTACATTTGGTTTCTATAGTAAAAAAATAAATTCCTGCAACTACAGGACCATCAATGATCATTGTCCACATAACATTTCTTTACATTTACATTTAGCAGACGCTTTTATCCAAAGCGACTTACAATGTATACACATTTTACACTGATGGCACACTGCACATCAGGAGCAATTAGGGGTTCAGTGTCTTGCTCAAGGACGCTTCGACAGGGAATCGAACTAGCAACCTTCTGATTACTAAACTAGTTATCTACCTCCTGTACCACTGTCGCCCCAAACAAACGATGGAAAAGAACACTCGAGCCTTACCTCCTGGATGACCTTCTGGCATGGGTGTGTCTGGCCATTCTCTACCATCGGGTTTGTGTGTCTATAAAAAAAAACAGCAAATAAATAGTCAAGAAAACAGCAAATAAATAACTCTTTAACCCTGAGAACTCATTCTGTTTAGCTGCTTCTAGAGTAGTTGGGTTGCAGGGAACATACCGGAAGATCACTGCTAGTCTGTCCAGCCACACAGTGGGATCTGCAGCTTTACCAGTGCTAGGATCATGAGCCAGCAGCTGCCAAAAGAGGAAAAACAACTAAGTGTCATTTTCGAACATCAACGTCAAAAAGCACACACACACACACACACACACACACACACACACACACACACACACACACACCACAGAGAGAGAAAGAGGCAGTCAGATGACCTCACCTTCTTGAGCGCCATGACCTGTACAGCACAGAGGTCACTCAGACACTCAGCAATTTTCTCTAGAGGGAGTCGGGCTAAGACTAAGGCGGTACCTGAAAGAAGAAGAAGATCATAAATGGTCATCCACTTGAATGGGGTGAGGTAACTCATGGGCTATGGGCTTGTGTGTGTGTGTGTGTGTGTGTGTGTGTGTGTGAGGCAGAACCCTACCTTTAAGTAGGCCAACAGCAGCATCTGAGGACAGGGCAAAGGTGTCGAGTGAACGTGCAATGTCTAGCAAACCCTGAAAGTGCTGGGCCATGTGATCTCGGCACACTGAGCAGATGTTGTGGATGGCTTTGGCTGCCACCGAAGCCAGAGTCTTTTCCCTCAGACCCTTCATCAGGTAGTTCAGCACAGGATCTGCACAGAGGCGCAGAACATGTGTTAATATTAGCCTCCAGCAGGCAGGCGTTCAACATCCTGCTAACTCACATTATCCTTAAGAATTATCAACACATGCTGCATTTGGTACAGAATTCTGTGCCATTACCAACATTACATTACAGCAGACAATCATTTATGGTAGTTAGGTTAAACTACAGAACTTAAACAAAACTACAGAACAGGATTGCTAACACTTCAAAAAAAAAAAGTAGGGCAGAACACGCCAATTCAGAATGGTCAATGTTCACCTAAGAAGCGGGGGTTGCGGTCGACCACTTCACTCATCTCTCCTACGAGCTCGATGCTGGTGAAGCGCACAGCCATGTGCACTGACTGCGGCAAACACACTATTTGCTCCAGCACCTCCGTCAGGGTGGGGTTGTTCTCACTGCACAGAGGGGGAGCAGGGGACTGTTAACCATGTCAAATCTCATGCCTCGTGACGTCTGCTCCTGGCAGACAGAAATCTCAATATGCCTAAATTTGAATTTAATTTAAAATCTAAAACCACAGGTAAATAAGTGTTTACTGCGACGGCATAATCATATGTCAGACCAGCTAAACAAACAAAGCAAAACACAGTGGCTGAGGCAAATGAGAGGTGGAGTTGACGTGGGACTCACGGGTCGACACTCTTGGCAATGGCGGCCATGATGAAGAGCACAGCCTCAGTCACCTCCCAGGGGGGGTTGCCCTCCCTCAGAGTGGAGTAAAGCTGAAGAGAGAGAGGGACTGATGTCACACCTGCACTGCCATCATCTCTTCAAGTCAGTTGGGTTAGTACTAGTACCCCGGCACCTCATGATGCAATGTCTGATAAATATTCAATTGACATTATAAGAAAGTTATAAACATGTTAAAATACCTGTGAAAAACATTCCATAGAGCCAACCAGAAAGATGACATCCTTCACCAGATCGGAAACTCTCATCCTGAACTCTCCAAAGTCATCAGTGTCCTCGGGTATGCCTTCCTGTTAGGAGCCGGAGAAAAACAAGGTTCATGGAATGAAGCGGAGTATACCACAGGGAAAGATTCAGTGGAGAGCTGTTGAGCGGTGCTTCAGTCAGACAGTCAAAGAGACTCACGTGATCTGGGTCCAGCTGACAGTGGCGAGCCAAGCTATGCAGCAGTCTCTGGATGTAGGGTCTGAAGACGTTGTGGAGGGCAGGGTTGTTGGTCTTGTAGAGATGCTCTCCCAGACGGTACCAGAAGTTAAAGGAAATCTCCGCCACCTGTCCAGCAGAAGTCAACGGAAATGAACAAGGTCAGGTGCCAACACATAGAACAGCATGTGCCCTGTTGTATGGTAAACCAGCAAAGTAAGTAGTGTGTTTGTTTGTTAGCATCTGTTTATCTCTCACTAAGAGTAGTCAATCCAGATTAACTGTGAGCCTGTTTTGGTGAGTGTGTGTGAGTGTGTGTGTGTGTGTGTGTGTGTGTGTGTGTGTGTGTACCTCATATTGTGGGTGACCAGCACAGATGAGAAGCAGTTCCAATGTGCGCAGGTCTCCCATGCCCTGACCTGGGCTCCGGACTGTGATCTCCATGAAGGTCTCGCATAGCTCCGTGAAGATCCGGCAGTAATTCAGCACTCTGTAGCACAGACAGAGATGAGCATGACACTAGCCCAACATTACACGCAAGCGGAGAGAATGTGAGTTGGTATGCCCACGGGGATGTTTTTGTTCTGCTCTTACTTGTCCAGGTCCTCTCTGGCCACAGCCATGTGGTACGCAGTCTCCAGCGTCAATACACCCTTGAACAGCTGCATGGCCAAGGCAACATGGGTGTCCACAGTCTCAATAGCATACAGCGCCGAACACACACAGTCGGAGGCAGCCTCGTGTAAATTGGTGGATGTGTCATGCCTTTGCTGAAACAGGAAGTTTTCATAATGAGACCCACCATCAAATGGGGAAGGAATCACTTCAACAAACAACATGTTTGTATTCTGGAACAGCAATGTCCTGGAACAGAACAGAACGGAACGGAACAGAACTCACCAGAACTTGGAAGAGCACCATGATGAGCTGGTTGCTGGCCATGAAGTTGCTGTCCAGCACCCCGAGGTTAAACCAGCTGCCCAGGCAGCGGAACACCTTTATCAACATCTTTTCATCACTGCCCGTCTTCTCCAAACACGTCACCTGAGAGCCATCGCAGCCATGATGAGAGCATTTAGCAACAAACATGCGTCACCGTTTGTCAAAAATCGAACCTTGAGACCCAGAGAGAAATTCGACTCTACAACCAAAACTATATATATTTGCTTTGGCAGAACCTCATTAGGCGGAGAGTGACTGATGACAGTATGCCTACGCAGTATACAGGTGGAGGAGGAAGAAATAAAGATGAGAGTAAGAGGCAAATTAACACTTGCAGACAGAAATGAGACTTTGCTCTACTTCCTTACCAACAAGGTAACCACAGTGCTGGAGCAGAATGCTAGATCCTCAATGATCTCTGTGCGTCTGTTGGCGCCGATCCTTAGGGAGCGGCTGTGCACTTCTTCCGGTAGAACGGTGAGTATCTCGATCAGGAAGGGCATGGAGGAGGTGTCGTTACTGTACCTGAGGTAATGAACAGTTCATGCGTCACACTGTGCAACTGAAGAAGAAGGAAACCAATCTAGTATATTTTCAACAACAACATCAATCCTGCATTCAAATGAGTGAAATCTTACTTTTCGATGAGGGTATGAACGCTGCCCTTCCACGAGGCCATCTGCAGAGCCAGGTCAGCTATAGCTAGGGCAAGCTGACCGAGACACAGAATGAATACAAGACTGAAGGACATATTAATACCAGTTAAACTCAACTGGGATTAGAAACCCAATATACAAGTGCTTAACCCATTTCAAGTGTCCTCTAACCGAGAAACCTGCTTTTAACTGTCGGAAGAAAGACTTTTAAAGACATCATCACCACCATGAGGCTGGATGTCTGGAGGAGATGGCTACCTGGGTGATTATAATAGGAGAGAGATCTTTGAGGTTCTGTATGTGAGTGAGCAGCGAATCCCGCAGGGCTAGGTGGGTCTCTGGAGGAAGCTCATAGAATGAGGTCTGGATCTTCATCTTCATCGTCTGGGCAGCAAAGTAACAGGACTCCACGTCCTGCTTCATCTGCAGCAGCTGATCGGCCACTTCCCAGGCGTACATCTGTGGGAGTTCACAAACAAACCATAGTGAAATGAGTTGGACCTCCGCCATACAATTTTTAATTAGGGAGAATGTGTGTGTGTGTGTGTGTGTGTGTGTGTGTGTGTGTGTTTTGTGTGCATACAGAATATAAATATAAGAACCCTAAAGCAATCAACACTCAATGCCCTTCACAGACAATACTGTATAAAGACACCCTTGGTCAAACCTTAAGTGCAAAGTGCAACCACTGATGCTGCCACACTTTGCTCAGATGAGACTGGAAAGACTAGCTATATATCCATCCATGAGCTGCAATGCTAGATATATTTATTCATGGGATGCCAATTCGTAAATTCAACGCTAAATCGGGAATTAACAGCGCGTTTTCGCGATGCCGCATATTTTCTTTATCGCATAAATTGCAAACAAAACGTCAGAGGAATCTGCCTTGGTGTTAAATTGCAACTTATTTGCGCTTTTGGCCTCCTGATGGTGGTATACGGTTATGTGCAGTCTGTCTCAACCACTGTCACTGCTTACATGGAAACTTCGGGACTGGGTCCTTTTTTTGGTTCCATTAACAAAATAGTTTTTCTGTAGTCGATTATCGAAGGAAGGCGCATTCCTTCGAGTGCCCACTCCAGCACCACACAGTAGGCCAATCGACTACAGGCACTGAATGGGGTCATACGTCAGAGACCAGAAGATAGGTACAACACTGACTGTACAAACATTTTCTACAGTTACTTTACAGTTATTGAGGTAAATCGGTTTCAGTTTGATGTGATTGCTTACTTCATAGGACTCCATTGTAAAGCTGTTTTGCGGTGGCCAGTTTTAGTGTTCTAACTCAACGCTGGACCATTTTTCAATTGTCCAAAATTTGGACCCAAAAAGATCTAAAACTAGGGCCCGGGTTGAAAAATCCTGAGGTTTCCCTTTAATGTCCCTCTCGTTTGGTGTCAGGTGTGTAATGGTTTGATGACCGCGGTGAAGTTAGTTGGTATTGACATCCGCTTGACGTTCACAACATAGCTGGGTCTATTACTGCTATCTTATTAAAAGTTAAACAAACTACTTACACATTATGTTATTCTGCCTTGGATTCAGTTGTAAAATTGTAAAAAATGTTCGAACATGATTACTTAAGGCATATTGTTACGTCCAACTGTTCAGCGATTCATTTTGCACGGACATGACATTAAAAAAAAAAAAAAGCCTGTTCCTAAATTCAAGTATTCATTCATGTTTTCTGTTCAGTTTCCTTTAAACAATAGCAAAGGATTACTCATGCTTATTGTTCTGTATATTGATAAGCACTTGTGATTTTGGAATAGAGAAAAGGTACAAACCAACACATGACATTTTATTTCAACTTAATTTCAACAACATTCTACTGTAGATGAAATTACCATATTAAAGTAAGGCTGTTCTCAGAAATGTGTGAAATCATGTGTGCACATCTAAAATTTGTGTTTGTGAAATTGTATATGAATAAAAAAAATGAAAATACTATGTCAACATTTATATAAATATAAAAAACTACAAATGGTGATTTAGATAAGATGCCTGATGTATAATTTGTATCCCTCATTAATTGGTTTTCTTGTATATATGGAATTTAAGAGATCAAAAGTTGTCGTTTTGATCGCAAAAAACATCGATCCCGAAATCCTGGAGGGACTGGATCAAAATACATATTAGTGAGTGTTCAGGCTTGGGTCCCTTTCGTTTGAGAAAGCAAGTTGAAGCATTCAGACAGACAGGGATTTACGCAGTCTCTCCAACTTGCCCTGTTAAATTGAACCACACATAACCATCTTCTGTATATGTTTTTTTTTCCAGGTATTGAAACTGTGACAATATCATTATTTGCTCTATAAAATCAGATACCATTTTTTTTTTTTTCAGGCGAAATCTAAAATTCATGACAGAAATAATACTGTCAGCCTGAGGTGGCACCCATGCTCTTCGTGTTCACTCCTGCTCTCCTACCAACTACTTCTGTGCGATGCGGAAATCAAAATGAGGGAAAGTGCATTAACACTTACTGGCTATGGGGAAGTCTGACTGAAATCATTGGCATTATATGTCTGGGTTACAAATTCAAATCATGCATAGCTCGAGCAGTTTTAATTTTGAACTTTCAAAATACTGGGCCCAACACGTTAATGCTACACGCCCCTCACACCATTTATAAGTAAGCTAGCGTTAGCTAACAGTTACCTTACTAGCCGTCCCTTAAAATTACATAGTTAGCTAACAGGCTATCCTTCTGACATGGTACACTACAACGTAGCAAATGCTGTCATTTGGGGACAAACGTTATTTTCTAACTTGCCATCTTTCAAGACAGTATCTCGAACAAGCTTAGGAATTTCGCCTACGTTAATTAACACGACCGATCCGCCACTAGTCATGATTTTAAACAACACACAATGCCCATGGATTATTTACAGTGGTGGCTGGCTAGCTAACGTAACTGGTGTCAGCATGCTGACGTTAGCTGAATTTTCCTAGCTCGTTTCTACTCGTCATTGTCGGCTTCACGTTAAGACCCAAATAGAGTTCTTTCAATGTCTTGTTAACTATGCCTTGACAAATTATCGTGCAAAACGTGCATGGATAGCAATCGTTCTTGAGCTAGCTAGCTAAGTTATCTCATACAAGCCGATGTTAGCAGGCTAGCTCTCAAACGCACCGCGATGGGTGTTTCTCTTGGTGTTGCTTATAGCCGAAGCAGGTCTTGTTGATGTGAATAAACAAGTTTGTGGATGTAATATTAAATTCGACAATAGTAAGTAATGGTACATAGAGGCCGTTCAAAGATTCCCATACACTTCCCATAACTTACCGATCTTTGCAGCTCCTCGAGCCATACCGAGGCTCTCTCTTTACCGGTAGGGTCTGGATCATGGTAAAGAGCCTGTACGGCCTGGTATACAATTGGAAGGGACGGTTTGCTACCATCCATATCTTTATCCTCGCTACAACTGATTACAGTATGTGGGTATAATGGTGAATCATACGCTGTGTCCCACAGGAGGAATTGAGGTGGGTTGATATTTATTCGCTTCGTGTGTTGTCCGCTCTGACCGCCATCTCACATAGCTTTCCGTGTGTCGCGCAAAAGTCACCGTGTGGAAATGAGGATGGCGGAACTATGATCTTTTTTCTTGAACCTTAAAAAACATAAATCAAAATGTAGTAGGTTACTAAATAACTAGACATAGAGATTCAATGGCCCTATACGGATAACATATTCTGATAATTGTATCATCTACTGGGGATTCTTACCCATTTTATACATATAGCAGTCTGGTAGTTCAGCTACATTCATATTTGTATAGTGATTCAAGTGGTTCAAATTTTTTTGCCATTTTTTATGTAGTTCACTACTGATTCTACCAACACTTTTGGGCCATAAAAGGAACAAAATAAATGTATTTTACCATTGCCTCTGTAATTGAACACCCTTTGACCAGCCCCGCCCCCTTTTTTCTTCATCCTGACCACTGTGAAGGCTGCCCAAGCAATGCATATAGTGCATGTGCAAAAGGGTGGGCATTGTCATGTCAGAAGTTACCTGGTTAACTAAGTAATCCTGCTTGGTGCAATACCTCCCCCCCCCCCCCCCCCCCCGCCCCCATCTGGACTCTAATTTCTGGAAGGCAGGTGGCTGACTGATGGACCTTTTATACAAAACCACAGCTGGCAGTCCTTGCACTTTCCCATAAATAGGTATTTTTTTCTTTCGTTTATGTAAATTGTATGTACAAGTAAGACCATATTTGCAATAAGCTCACATGCCGCATTTGTTGCTGGCATGTGACTTGTTCGTATTATATTTTAGGGCCAATTTTATATGATATCTGGGGGCCTATTTGCGAGGCACCCATTGTGTTTCCACTTTTTCATATTTCGATGACAACACAAGTCAGTTATGACATTTTATTTGCCTATCGCTGTTGTGTTGATTCACATCAAACTGACTGCATGCTAAAAAAAGTTTGACTACACACAAACAACCATTTTTATCACTTGGTGAACTAGTATAACTAGTTTGTTACAGATGAAGGAGATGTGAACATTATTCTGTTGTTAAAAACACGGAAATGCTGGTAACTTTACAGAACAATGGTGTACTGATATCATGTCAACAATCAAATCTCTCAGCAAAGAACTGAGGTGGAGAGATGTCTTAAAGAGGGCCTATTATGCTTATTTCCAATGATTTTATTTTTGGAACTACAATAAATGTACATGCTTTCTCATACTGTACATCTCTATTCACCCTCTGTCTGAGTGTCTTGTGCTCTGATTGGTCATCTAGGTGGGCAGTAAGAATTGTATTATGAGATTGTGTCATCTCGTAACAAAGGAAAAGGGCTGGAATTCCAACGAGGCGTTTTAGGCAGGTGAGAAAAGTGGTTCAACCACCAGGGCCAGATAAACAACACTAAAGGGACCTGGGACTACAGCCATTCAAATTGCCACACAGTATTTACAGGCCATCTAGGAAATGTACCAATTTGGAACCACAATGAAATGCTATCCTAATCATCCCCCCATACACAAACCAAGGACAAAACCATGGCACAACTATCACATAATTATAGGCCGCATACCTTTTTTATACTAGATCTCCACAGAAATCTCCACGATGGGGTTTTTGAGATGTTTAAGTGGCTGGTATTTAAATTATCGGACTTTGTGTCTCCTTTAAATAAACTTGCACTGCAGATTTCTCTGTCTTCCAACCCGATTGCCTTTTTGTTAGTAACAAAATACTCCAAGACTGCTGACATCTGTCAAGTATTTTTTCCTTTCAGATTGACGGAAGCCTTTTGTCGACAATGTTTTGTATTTGTCGGTAAGAACACGTTGAATAGTCGAACAGTATGTAGGATAGCTAAGAAATCGTTGATTTCTAGTTTGAGAGAATATTCTTACATACAGTTTGGTTGCTATCTGACATTGCAGAAATCAGATTGTATTATACTTGTATCATGGTAGGCTATTGATACTTTTCCCGACACCAAGTAACCAATGAGTAGACATGTTTTCAGCTGATAGGCTACCCAATAAGCCAATACCCAGACTACTTGCACTCACACATGTTAAAGACGTAGGCCTACTTCTTTTGTCAACCAGGACCCCGCTAGCCTGTGGGCCCTGGGGTTTAAGCCCCCCCCCCCCCCCCCTAAGCCCAGTTTGCTGTGTTTTCATTATCGTGCCAGTTGCGTCTCTCGCACTGTGCAGCTCAATATGTCTGTGGAGCAGTTTTAGGGTACTAGTCAACAATGTTTTAATATTCAGCATCACAACTTCTTATCTCTAGGAGAATCAGACCTGTTTACGAAACGTAACAATATGCTTGCACATGTTGACTTCTATGTGTGTGTGTGTGTGTGTGTGTGTGTGGGCAGGGGGGTGGATGGCGCTTGGATTTCAATCACTGACCTCATGGATTTTAGTCATGTTATCTTGATAGGTATTCATACACAAAAAGCTATATAACACACTAAAGAAAAGGGGAAAAAACCAAAAGCATAATAGGTCCTCTTTCATGAACGAAAAGGGTTTTTACTGAGAATTTCATAGAGACTTTTTCATCTAACTTCTGGACTACACTACCCACAAACCTCAGTGTCAACAACCACAGGTACTAGGATCAAGGTAGCCTAAAATACAAGGTAGCCTAAAATAAGAACAGAAATGTATCTACTTATCTACGATAAGCTAACTGTGTAGAGGTAAAATTGTGAACTTCAAGAGACAAAAGGTAGATGGTTATAAGCCCAAATCGGTTTCAAATATGCAATGCTGTTCCCTACAGTAATATTAGTCAGCTCACATGCCATTTCTATTCAACTGGCACACTGTTTCCATGCAATAATATTGCTCTCATTGTCCTCTAGCTACACAATAAACACATGCACTTTCATAGATTGTGTTTAACAAAATGTAGAACAATACACCAACAGATAGCCCTCAATCCTTCATTAAAAGCATGTATTATTTAACTAATATCAGCCGTGCTATTGAGACACAAAGGATGAAAATGGACAAAAACAAATATGAACAACAACCAAAACAAAATGCTTATAACAGCATTGTATATAAAAACAATGAATGACCACTAATGAAACATTTGCTGTGGAGAGAAGGCAAAGACAACTGACATTCTTCAGAGGAATGAACTGGTGGAGTTCTTCCTAAATCTCGATAAGGGGCATTGCACACAATGAATGGAGACCATCAACTCATTTTGAACATTGCCTGATCAATATTTTAATGCTAGAGTGTGTGTTGTCTGCCAATGTGTGCCCGAATGTCAGTGGGTCATTGGAGTTAGAGAACCGCTGTCCTGCGCCTTGTTAAGTTATCAATGGCTACAAGTCGAATCTTCACCAAATTTGGCACAGATCACCTTCAGACAAAGCCTCTCGAAAGTTATTGGACAGATTTTTTATTTTCAAAATCATTCGTCCATTACAGCCTATTGAATTGAAAGGGCCAAACAGGAAGTGAGTTCACATCTCTGCTGTAAGAAAAAAGGAAGTTTATTTTGTGGTTGATACAGCAATCTGTCTTTATTCCAGTATAGTGCAGTAACGAAGCACGTGGAACATACTCCGGATTCAGCGGTGCAGATCTGAACAACAAGCATCTCCAACTCTAGCCATATATACTGTTAAAGACACCTCATAGGCTTTTAATGTAAATTAGTTAGGCTTCTAATGCAAACAGGTCTGGCAACATTTTGTTGTTCTGTATGATAATCAGGTTTCTCTGACTGCTGCCGAGATGGTTCTCAAATGGCCTATCCCATTCACATGCTATATTGCAGTCACTCACACTCTCACTGCTTCCTGACCCCAGGTGTCAAATCCAGCAAATCCAGTGTGGGTACCTTTCCTTTGTTACCATGATAAGATTACCATTTTGGATAGCAGCTGCTTGATCATAAATCTCATGTTCTCTCACAGGATATACTATAATTTCTTACAGTGCCAGTCGTTGGTCAAGTGGCATGGAACTTGCTTACATTGTCAATTTGTTTGTGTAGTTTGAACATTTCTTTAGTTAACCAAACTAGATTTCTCCATGGGGTAGCTCTGCTGTTATTCAGTTCCAGTGTGTGGTAATTGGTAGCTTGCAAAGTAGAAGCTTCAAAGTAGCTTCCCCAATACACACACATGTGTGTGTATGTACGTGTGTGTGTGTGTGTGTGTGTGTGTGTGTGTGTGTGTGTGTGTGTGTGTGTGTGTGTGTGTGTGTGTGTGTGTGTGTGTGTGTGTGAATACACTGTTTAGTGTAAATGCAAGGCTCTGTGAGAGTAAGTGGGTGTGTTCAAGTGTTTAGGGACCGTGCATGTGTGTGTGTGTGTGTGTGTGTGTGTGTGTGTGTGTGTGTGTGTGTGTGTGTGTGTGTGTGTGTGTGTGTGTGTGTGTGTGCATGTGTGTGTGTGTGTGTGTGTGTGTGTGTGTGTGTGTGCGTGTGTGTGCGTGTGTGTGTGTGTGTGTGTGTGTGTGTGTGTGTGTGTGTGTGTGTGCATGTGTGTGTGTGTGTGTGTGTGTGTGTGTGTGTGTGCGTGTGTGTGCGTGTGTGTGCGTGTGTGTGTGTGTGTGTGTGTGTGCACGTGTGTATGTGTATGTATGTGTGTGTGTGTGTACATGTGTATGTGTATGTATGTGTGTGTGTGTATGTACGTGTGTGTGTGTATGTATGTATGTATGTATGTATGTATGTATGTATGTATGTATGTATGTATGTGTGTGTGTGTGTGTGTTTATGTATGTATGTGTGTGTGTGTGTATATATATTTATATGGACCTATGAACCTTGTAGGGCCCAGGCCCTACCTACTTTTGAACATCAAACATGTAAAACATGTTTGTATCCATCCATCATATGTCATACACTGCTTGCTCTTGTCAGAGCTTGGGAACAGACAGTAAAGGGAGAGAACGGATTATATCCATTCCCATTTCAGAATGTCAGATACATCAGCCAATCAAATTGTTTTCTTTCTATGAGGCAGGCGTAATGTATAAGTTGGGGTGCTGATGGGCTCGACCAATTAAAAATGCATTCCATGGTCCATGGTATATATGAAAGAATATATATACACATTTGTATGGCGATTCTTCATTCAGGGACACGGTTGAGCCATCAGATGAAAGTCTTCAAATCTGGTTGTGTTGACATTTTCATGACATGGACAGGAATAAATTGGGGTATTTTATTTTGTCAGCACAAATTTTCATCTAATTAGCCTCTAAATATCAAAACCACTCTATTTGAAACTAACATCTGAAATATAGGCCTATTACAAATCACCAGCACAACAAAAGTCCATGTGAATATATACTCATGCAATAGTCTATACATGTGGAAATCTGTAGTGTGAAGTTTGTGAACTTCAGCAACTTTACTTGTTCAGTGTGTTGATACATTTAATGTCATTAACGAGATATAATATTTTTTTACAAGAGCTCTAGATTTGATCTATTACTACATGCACCAATACTTGTCTTAAATGTCTACCCAATCTGCATCACTATGAATCAACCATATTGTTTGCATGATTTTCAGTGCCTTGGTTCTAAAAGGTATCCGTTAGACTTTGACTTTTTTTGAACAACTACTTTAGCTATTTCTGTGACATACAAGATTAGGTTGGAATAGACCTGAAAATGACAAATGACAAAACTTTAAAAAGTTTGTATTGCCATTTTTCCTTTGTCATAATCTGACTCATAAATCATTCTGTCATGTTGCAGTCTAGTGTAATTCGTCATCAACAACAATAACAAATGATTACTGATGTCAGATGTCAGATAAGGTGTAAAATATTGTGCAAAATGTTATTGCAAGGGTAAACATGAATGTCCTAGCCAAAACTTTCTAGAACTACTCAAAATTGGCTATAGATCAGTTCAAATGTGCAGACAATCCTCATTTTCTTTTGCTTGCAGGACATGTTAAACTCCCCTAAACCCAGTTCGTATCATACCCATGCACTATAGCACACAGCTTGGGTATGATGCAACCCTGAGTCTTTGGAAGATGGATCACAGAAGCACCACAGAAGCATGGCACTCACATGAATCTTCTGTTCTGTTTGTCATTCTCCACTGATGAATCTTCGAATAAATCATAACTAACTAGCTCACTACCTTAGATTCATTTAGAACACATATGCTGCTTCATACATAATTTAGTAATCACTATTTACTTTACCTTGAAGAAATGAAAGACAGTTAATTGCACATTCAATACATATTAGATGACATAATTATACATTTACGTAAGATTTTGTATCATTTAAACTTTGTAGATATTGAAAAGTGCAATAACGCAATGTTGAAATTCTACAACTACTATAATACACAGTGTTACAGTATAAGAACGCTAGACAATGAGAATGACACAATCACCAAATGAAATGACCTGTATATTTACTGTAAATTCAAAATTAGGTTTGTATGGTTTAAAAAGCACCTGTAACCCACCTGAGAAAACCGAATAGAAAAAGCGAAAGAAAGAAGCCCATGGTTAGCAGCAGAGGAAAGGAAGGAGAGACTGATGAAAGAAAGGTGGTAAGCAGCAGAGGAAAGGAAGGAGAGACTGATGAATGAAGGGGGGAACTGACATGTATAAGAGGAGGGAGGAGAAAGGGGGCTCACGACTTAACATTTAACCACTTCTTCATCCCTTACCCAGATTATCCATCTGACTCGCGATCTGCGCATTTGCTAATGAGATAAACCACCGGTTTGTACGTCCTCCATGCTAAAAGTCCAGAGGGCTAAACCACAGGTCCACAGGGGCTCTCCAGGATTTGAGGGATTGAGGAGGTAAATCTTGTTGCCAGATTATATGTGATCCCTGCTCCAAGGGCAATTTAAGAATCAGATTTACCCTTGCCGTGATGCTCCACACTAAACTAAGGCTACGGAAGCAAAGATTTGTCACGGAAGATGAGCAATAGGTCAAGCAGTGTGACGAGCTTACCATATTGTCAGTATTATTACCATATTCAACCATTTGAGGAATAAGATTGCTTTTAAAGCCCTATCAACTGTTTTCATTGGACTGAAAATGGGTGCTCAGACTCAAATGCTTTATGAGACACTGAAAGTAAAGCAAAATGAAAATCAACAACAATCTGGAGTAAGTCTGAAGTCTAAGTTAATGTTTGTTTTCCTGGGAAACTGTTGCAGGTATGACATGACTCTGGCTGGTCACTTTGAAAGATATTCTGTGATGAGTTAGGGTTCACTGATCATACACAGTGTTTTAAGAGCTAAGATTAGAGCCTGAGATTGAATCATTTTAAGAGGGCTCTTTATGGTCTCATATGGGCACTTCTATAAAATAATCAGTTGTAAGAAAAGTAAGAGCCAAAGAGCCAAATAAGATTGAAGATAAGATCTATTGCACTCAACTGACAATGGATTTCCCCTAAAATGGTGATTGGTGAATTGGTAAATGCATCCATTTTAATAATATTCTCATCTCAGTTTATGCTATCTATGTTGCAGTCCGTGATTCAGTTTTGCAAAAGATTGTGCTCAACAGCCATTCAAATGACACCCCTCCCTTACATGCCCCTAAAGCACTGTGTTGATAGGCTGGGGTTGTCAAACACTGATCGGACAGCTAAAGGACTGTGAGGAGCAATTAGCTGAATCTGACAAAAAGTATTTGGGATAGGAATCGTGGACAGTACCTTTAAGTGTTTCCTTAAAACTTAAAAATATCCATAGCACCATTCCTGTAAGGCATGCACAGCAATACTATCACATTGACACAGTGCACACCAATACTATCACATTGACCCAGTGCACAGCAATACTATCACATTGACACAGTGAACAGCAATACTATCACATTGACACAGTGGACAGCAATACTATCACATTGACCCAGTGCACAGCAATACTATCACATTGACACAGTGAACAGCAATACTATCACATTGACACAGTGCACAGCAATACTATCACATTGACACAGTGCACAGCAATACTATCACATTGACACAGTGCACAGCAATACTATCACATTGACACAGTGGACAGCAATACTATCACATTGACACAGTGGACAGCAATACTATCACATTGACACAGTGGACAGCAATACTATCACATTGACCCAGTGCACAGCAATACTATCACATTGACACAGTGGACAGCAATACTATCACATTGACACAGTGCACAGCAGTACTATCACATTGACACACAGCAGAACTAGTATATTTTTGTCTGAAACTAGCAAACTAACTAGCGAACAGTGTAACAATAGCATAGCTGGCACTGCTAAAAGCTAGGAGTTTGACAAAATGATATTTGAGTGGTACATATGGTGATATAATGATAGGTGAGTTTACCTCTCCTTCACATGAAAGGAGATGTTATACAGTAAATCTACCTATAAAACAAAACTTTAACTAAACTTAACAGTCCTTCATAATGTTGTTTTAAATGTTACAATATGTGTAATTGTGTTAATAAAATGAAAAGGTTTTTATAAAACCAAGAAATTAACCTTCACTGTACATCCCCTTAATTCGAGAGAAATAAAGGTACATTTAGTACGGGATTGTTGTTATGATCATGTCATGCACAGCAACATGTAGTTTTTGTCATCAAGAAGGAAGATATTTAGAGACTAACTGCCATGATTTCAGTTCAGAGGGATATCTGTCTGGCAACTTGGTCTTTGCGTCAGGGGTCTATATTCATTGAATTGCATTTACCAGAGAAATGTAAACAACTGCCAAATGGCCCTGAGATAGAGCACCATTGCACAATATGGCAGAACTTTTATGTGAACAAAATGATTGTGTGATGGCATGATCATAGTGAAGTGCATTTTGCATGTTGTGCCACAAAAGTATGAATGTTGGCTTAGAATATCTATTACGTGGACAGAATGACTTTTGTCTCTAGAGGTAATTATCTATTTTGTCCACAAAGGGACAAGTGCATTTGGCCTTTTGTCCACAAAATGAAAAGCAGTCATGTACAACATGAATAAACTGTACACAAAAGAAGGCCCTCTCTTCAGTATTTTGTGGACTCAATGCTAACACGTTTGTGTTTTTTGTGAACAAAAGGCATTACGGTGTTACATGGTTTCGTAATAAATTCATGCGCTCGTATCACAGAATGCATTCTGTCTACGAAAAAAAGGTCTGTTACACTTGGCGCCCCATAAAATACAACATAGCCTTTTCGTTATCTTTTTTATAAAAATGACTTTAATTGTACTACTGTACACCATCATACATTGGTGTCCAACCATTCAATTACATTTGTATGCTTCACAGGATCACAAAGGTTTTGTAAAACATAAGGCATTTACACCATAGTTATCAACAATATTCAAGGCTTTAAGGAGAGCCTCAAAGACCTTGACAAAAAGTCTTCTTATCCCCTCCTTCCCCTTTCTTAACTAATTGGATTAGTCAGGTACTATAGTGTTAAAGGGTAGAGAGTTACAAGCATTCGCTAATCCAAACATTTGCTCCTGGAAGATGATCAGGATTTACAAGATCTTTCCCTCATTTCTCTCTAAGTGGTTTATAGTCCTATATAAAGAGTATTCCCCCGCTGCCCTGGTGCATTTCTCATGGTTGCAGTTGACACGTGCAGGCAGCCGTAAAGATGTCTAAGGACTTCTACCTATACGAGAACATCTCAAAAATCAGTCCTTTTGAGGGCCCACAGTATCACTTGGCTCCAAAATGGGTGTTTTATCTCCAGGCCGCGTTCATGGGCTTTGTGTTCTTCTGCGGAACACCACTCAATGCCACCGTGCTGCTCGTCACGGCTAAATACAAGAAACTGCGGCAGCCTCTCAACTACATCTTGGTAAACATCTCTGTTGCAGGTTTGATCTTCGATGTGTTCTCCGTCAGCCAAGTGTTTTTGTCCAGCCTAAGAGGATATTTCTTTCTGGGTCACACGATGTGTGCTCTGGAATCTTCAATGGGAACAATAGCAGGTATATTAGAAGAGCTTCATTCGTATGTTTGTAATGTTGTAATATACTTGCATTGTACTAGCTAAGATATGATTTAGCTATTTATCATCAACATCTCCTTATAGAGCTTTTGGGTAGAAAACTAAAACTTGGAATATAGAATCTAAAAAAAACAATGTGTTACCTTCCAGCCTTGGTAACAGCATGGTCGCTTGCTGTCCTGGCATTTGAGAGGTATTTGGTAATCTGCAAACCACTTGGGAATTTTAAATTTGGGACGAGCCATGCCCTTGCTGGAGTGAGCTTCACCTGGGTGATGGGTGTCGGGTGTGCTGTGCCACCATTCTTCGGCTGGAGCAGGTGGAGTAGACAACATACATGAGATACATTTGTGGTGAAGGATACCAATCTCCAACATCTGACATGCAAATCCTTCTTAGGCCTCTTTGCAGCCAAATGTTATCTGTTATTTACATACATACAAATCTGGCTATACAACTTTTTTCACCTCCCCATTGTTTTCTGCAGGTATATCCCCGAAGGCTTGGGCTGCTCTTGTGGACCGGACTGGTACATGACTGGCACAGAATACAACTCGGAGAGCTACACGTATTTCCTGATGGTTACGTGTTTCTTTGCCCCCCTCCTCTGCATCGTCTTCTCCTACTCACAGCTTCTGGGTGCCTTAAGAGCTGTACGTTCTTCTCCTGATCAGATTCTAAGAAGAGAAACATTCCCGTGGATGAATGAATGGACAGTTTTACAATCTTCCAGGCATAAAATGGGTATCGCTGGGTACACTTCAAATGATGTCTGTGGTTATCCGTTTGTGTTATTTTAGGTGGCAGCTCAGCAGGCTGAATCAGCATCGACCCAGAAGGCAGAGAAAGAGGTGTCCAGGATGATCATTATGATGGTGATGTCTTATCTGATATGTTACACGCCCTATGCAATAGCTGCAATGTACTACACCCTTGATCATGAGTCAGAGAAGGATTACCGTCTGGTTTCCATTCCCGCTCTTTTCTCCAAGAGCTCCTCTGTTTACAACCCCTTTATCTACTGCTTCATGAACAAACAGGTAAGGCTCTGTCCCATCACAAATTCATAGACACAACAGCAGTTAATCCCTCGCCCAGACAACAAACATTTGTCATAATCTCTCATCATTTCTGGCCAGCAGTCGATCATGTCAGTTTCTTTAATCCATCATTGTATTCATCTTTCTTCAGTTCAATGCATGCATTATGGAGACCGTGTTTGGAAAGAAGATTGAGGACGGTTCAGAGGTGTCCAAAACGGAGGTTTCTTCTGTGGCTTAGGATACAATTCAGAACTCCCTTGATACACTCACTTGGAGAAACCAAATTATTCAATTTCGTTCCTTTAATCCGACTTTTAGCACAACACAGAAACCGATGAAGTTAAATTACAAAGTTCAAAAATGTGATTTCTTTGTTGTACATTGAATTTGTATCGAATTGGTCATTCTATGACAGATTTTTAGATTTGGAAGATGTCACATTATTCAAAGACCCAAACTCAGCAAGCCCCAGGCAAGACACTGTGGTGTCCTGATCATGTTGGATATACATGTACATACAATGCTTTGATGACTTAAGAGGTTGAGTGATGGTTTCTCTCGTGAACACTTCAACACAACGTCATTTTTCTATAGGCCTATTTCGTTACAGATATTAGTAAACTGCAATAAGAAAATTTAAAAAAAGAAAAAATAATTTGTTTTCGTGGAACATTTTTCTTTAAAATGTTCAACTTCACAGATGTTTTTGTTGAATGCTGAGCATGTGTCTTTCAAATAAACAGTCAATGTTGACCATTAGTGTTTTATCTAACTGCTGTACAGCAGTATCAGTGATCAACAGCACAGGCACAGAGATACGCTTGCAATAATGAATCCTCAATACAAAGGAGAAACATGACTTAAATGTGATGGTGATGGGAAAAGCTGAATCCAACCCAAATTGAAGACATAAATCAAATGGATTAGCCATTTGTTTCAGCAGTTGTTTTATTGAAAACAGTGTTCTCAGTACCAAAATGCCATGATTGTTTAACTCTCCACTGATGGGTCAATTCACACAGACATTAAACAAAAAGATGAACTTTAAATCAGAATGTGACAGTTCTGGCAAGAAGTTCTTGTAAAGAATTCAATTGAATCCTTTCTGTTTTCAGATTATTTCATGTTTCATACAATCTTGTAACTATTGCGAGTCTTGTGCATCTGGGTAAATTCAAGTGTCGTGTTTCCATTGAGTAAGTGTTCTGACTACATCGTAGTGGTCACTTCAACTGAGAACTGTTCCGATCAAATTGAGTTGTTGTTGTTGTTTACAAAGGTGTCAACAGTAGTAAAAGATAACAAAGAGGTGCCACAAGAACGTACAGGAGGTGGGGGGATCCATACAGAGTCCAACAAAATAAACAGGGTTTCTGAGTTTCAGCATATGACAAACTGTCTTTAGAGTCTACATAAAAACTGAAAACTGAACATTTCAAATGAACACTGAGTTTAAAGTTGTGTAACACTGCCTGTAATAGTAAGCTAAACCAATGTCCACTTGGTTACAGGTTACAAAATACACAAAATAATGTATGTTCATACATAAATCCAACAAAAACATCAGAATCAATCTAAATCAAATTGTTTAGTGTTGTAACAGGACCTCATATAAAATAAATTATGTTCAGTAACAAAACAACTTTAAAAACGCTTGTAATTCACAAAACAGAAACCAAAAAACAAAAAATTAAAACTCATCATGCCTTACTAATGCTTCTCCAAAATCTGTAGCTTGACTTCCAACAAACAAGTCATATTTGTTAAGGATCTCTTCTTTGGCGAGTTTTCCATCCTAAAAACAGAAAGAAAGAAAGCGATGAGGATCACACAGGAATGCAACTTGGATCTCCACACTGGCTAACTATAGAATTGTTTCATGTCAGCAAAACACATTTATTAAGGATACATGTTCCATCCCTTGCAAGACCAAATGAAACCCCACCTTGTTGGAGTCCGATTCATATACAAGGTGTTTAGCTTCGGCCTCAGCATGGTCGTAGTCAGCTGGAAGGATCCAGTCCATAGTCTCCTCCCTATCCATCTTCCCATCCTTGTTTTTGTCCCTGAATTCGGAAAACTGCTCCCGCTCCGTGGCCACCCAGTCTGGCTCATCCATCTCATCCTCATGATTGTACATGTCACCTAGGAGACAAAGATGTCAGGAAATGTCAGCACAGATTACTAGGAAGTACAAGTGCTGCTGAAAGAGCTCCTCTGTTGGTAGAAGCTTTCAACCAACCTCCAATAATCACACAGTAAGGAACAATGAACTGATACTGGTGTGTCTGCAATTTTCTGATCACAATTAGTATGCTCGAATAAGACCAAATCAAAATGGCCATTTTTAACCAGTTGACAAGCATCACGCCCACCCTTCTATTTAATAGGACAACCACTTTTTGGACAAAGATCAAGTATGAGAAATCTAATAAACAACATCATACCAGCAGTCTCATCATGGGGTGTTCTTAAATTAACCAAGCAGTACCAGAATTTATAGGAGTTCACATTTCAGCTAAAGTAAGCCAGTTTGATGTAAGATGCACCATCCTCATAAACAACAGATGTATAATAGAATTATTTATAAATGTATAATACATACATAGATCTATACATAGTTGAAAGATATAAGCCTGTAGTCTACAATAGGTTGTTATTAATGTACAGTCAGTATTTCACCACACCACAAATAAATCTTATGACTGGCTTTTCAACCAAACAGTTCTGAAGAGAAAGTGCAACAAGTTTCAAAGGCATTTAAACACCAACATAGGTTAATTCGGAACACTGAACAATGACATGCCATACTTAATGTAGCATCATTGCAGTATTACTCTGATGAATTCATGAGACTGATGACCTGACTCATTCATTGGTTGCCCCATCGGAGGCCTCACTTCCTGGTTTCAGTGAACACTACCAGGCAAAGACAGGAAATGCTGTTGCTGACTCAACAGCTCCAGTTATTACTGCTGACAAGCCTACACTAGCCAAATATGTGGATATAGTAACTATTTGGCACTCTTTTGAAGAAGAGCCCCATTTCAACTGACAACTGCACTAATTGGCCACTAGGAAATAATGTTTTGTCCCATCAGATTAGTACAGACTTGTGCATTGACAAAAGTAGTGTCTGAGATATCCATGTTCACATGTCTTCCTCCCATGGCCTCTCATAACTAATGAAACCTACCCTGACTGTTAACATTATGTAGGTTTGTACCATTTTTAAAGTAGGTATGGAGCTAGTTGTTTTGTATTCATTCATTGATTATTGATCTTGTATGGCCATGTGAGAAATAAACACACCTGTGAATCCCACTAGCCATCCAGGCTATTCACTTCTCCGTTTTAAGCTCCATGTCAGAACCCCACAAAAATGGAGGAACAGCTCTGACAGCACAACGTCACCATACATATCAAGCAAGCTGGTTTCTATCAGTGCCAACTGTACTGGTCTTTGCAAAGCAAATCTATAGACTGATAGCTTTCCAGTTTTAGCTACTTTTAGGCCGTGGGCTCTGTGGGACGCCTTGAGACAATGTCAATAGTTGATGGCGCTAAATAAATGAATAAAATTGAACTGCATAGTTTGGGGGTGGGGGGGGGGGCTCCACAATGCCTCTATAATACTACAGACTACACAAATCAACACAAACAAATGACCCTGATTTAGTTTGACTTTCATTAGGATTATGAGTTGATGGGGTACTACATGGCTGAGGTGTCGCTTGCTGATGGCCAGAATGTAGCACACCCAAGCATGCACATCACAATGACACATGACACTGGTGCATATTCAATACTGTAAAGGAACAGCAGCACTGTCAAATGTCTCTGTTGCATCTCTTTCTACCACCAGCATTTCATCAGCAATACAACTATAGTCCAATGAATCTTACAAGCATAGAGTAAGATGAATGTACTGTTTCACATACACATACTGTACATGTATGAGTAAACAGATAATGCTTTAGCAAACAGAAGGAACTCCATACTGCAGCATTCTAAAATACTGCATCTTATCCATTGGCCCCATTACTTACCAATATACTCGTCCAAATCAATGAATCCATCGCCATTTTTGTCAATGTCTTCCATTGTTTCCTAGGGTTAAGAAAACAGAGACTGCATTTAGTTGTTCAGACTAAGTCATTCTGCAATATGCCATAACAATTTGTACAGACTAAACATTGTCACTTACCATCACCACGATCTCCTTCATATGATCATACTCCTCAGGGTGAAGGAAGGCGGTGAACTCCTCCTTATCAGCGATGTGGTCTCCGTTCTTATCAGCCATTTGGAAACGCCTCTCGTCCCTGGCCATCATCTGCTTGTAGTTGTAGCCATCATCAGGCTCTGGGTCCTCTGTGGGATCATAATGCATTTAAACCAACCAACTAAACACCAGGAAACAGACTCACATTCTTGGGATTAGTAAAATGTGAGGACTAGAAAGACTGGAACAACTGTAGCCAAGTGCGTGACATGATGATTAGATGAACGCTTCAGCACAATATTCTCACAACCTTCCCTCTCACCTAGGTAGGTGCCATAAGTGACATTCTTGTACTCATCCCAGGAGATCATGCCATCATTGTTGAGATCAAAGTCGTTCCACTGCCTGTCCACATTTTCATAAATGTACTTTTTCTGAGCTTTCTTGATCCAGGCTTTGAGCTCTGCTTCTGTCACGAAGCCATCCTGATCAGCATCAATTTTGTCCACAATTTTGCTGTGAGTAAGAGATCAGAACAAAGATGATTAACGAGAAAAGAAAACTCTTAAAAACACAACACTACATTAACAGATTACCTTCATCCAAAGCTTTCAACAGTTTCAAAAAGACCTCAAGCCCTAGAGTTTATATGCTCACTATGCCTCACAAAGGCGTTACACGAATGACAGTGGTAACACATGCAGAATGCACATTCAAATGCAGTGGATTAGCATATTAATCATTTATGGCTATGTTTGTGTCCACACAATGCAATACTATTCTGGGCTAACACTTAGGTCATTCTATCATCCCTGTGAAACGATGACTTATTTCTATTTCCAAATTCTATTTCATACTAATACAAAGCTGAACAGGAAGTGTAGAAATGCAGGTCTGCTAATCCCAAATCTTTCTGTATACATCAGTAATATTGTGATCTTTTGATGTTTGACATAATTTGTGCATGTACATCCATTTTGCTCAAATAATAAACTTCCCACAGCTGTGTTTCTTACCCTAGCCTGTCTTTGCTCTCCTCAGGAGTGAGATCATCAAAGGTCTTAGCCTCAGCTTCTCCCAGGAAGGCGTCATGATCATACTCAAAATTATCTGCGTCATCATGCTCCTTACTGCTCAGCATGGGATCATGATGGGTGCGATCCTTCTTCTCGGTTGGTTTGCTGGTGGCGTAGACCACACAAAGGGCAAAACACATCAATAATGGCCTTATCTCCATCCTCAGGACCTGGACATGGTACACACAGAGAAACATCAACATCAAAACAGGCACATTGGTTGAAAAAGTTCGAAAATTATAATAAAACAGCTCACCACTATCCAATTTCCAAGGCCTAAGAATGCCAAACAGTTACTCTTGACTGAACTTTCATTTACAACTCTCACCCACAGCAGCTCAATTTCTCAACTGAGACATGAAAACAACAATGTGACAAAAGGACATGGGAAGGAAAACGTTATTTTCAGTAGTGCAACAGGAAACCATAAAATCTTCAGTGCTGGTACAGGAAATAAGGGTGACAGTGCAGCAGTGGACGAGCCAAGTTTGGATCTTATCTTGGTTAAGTAGGGGGTCATGTACTGTATGCACCCCGACGCACAGCGGAGTACTTTTGCTGTTCCAGTTGTTCCAGTCTTACTAGTCCTCACAGTTTACTAATCCCAAAAATGTGAGTCCGTTTCCTGGTGTTTAGTTTGTTGGCTTAAATGTCTTCTGATCTCACAGAGGATCCAGAGGAACTTTTTGGAACATTCTGAAGAGCCGTATAATAACTAAGGTTGACAACTTTCAAGTGTACAACTGCAACAGTGAGTTTGGTTTGTATTGTAGGCTTCAATTATTAAATACACCACTGGTTGCTCACATTAAATACTACCCTAGACTACGTTTACAATGTTGATAACCTACAACTAATAATGCGTCTTTTCACAGTCTGCACTCTAGAGCCCCCCTAGGTGGTGGTGGTGTTTTTTTAGTTTTTTTTTTGTCTTTAAGCTTTACACAGACTATTTTTGTAGCCTGTGCCCTTTAGTTACCATAGGTGTTAAAGCTGGCTGACCGTTTGCTACTGCAGACAACGGACCATCTTTATTTGGGGTTTCAATATTCCAATATCGCAGAAAATAATCTAGATGGTACCCAGTCACATACGATGGACAAACCTTTCGCATTGTAAACGGTCATGTAGATTGAGGTACCTTGAAATTAGTCTTGTAAGTGACCCCACGGTTTCCCCAAGAGTTTTTTTTCGACCAACGTCAGGTTTGCTACATGAGCTGAATGGCGATTTTTTTAAACAGAATGGTTGCTCTAACAAGGAGAGGCAGACAAATCAACAAGGAATGAAACAGTCAACCGATCCAAAGCAAGAGGCCGGAAAGTCCTGCGATAGTAATACAACAAAGTACACAGTAAAACTGTCGGCGTCGCGGCCAGCAGTCAATGGACCAGGGTCACTTTTAGCAACTCAAACAGCTGTGAATGAAAGGGTGACGTTAGGCCTATTGCACATCATACAATGTTCCCTACTTGAATGTGGCAGAATATTAGGGCATTGTGCCGGACCTGTAAATGGCCCAGTCATCGACAACCAATCGGGACAAGAGACCAGACACGCAAAAATGCCACGCAATATCAAGCGTTTCTCGTAGGAAATATGATCATTTTACTTACCGGGGTGATTGTTTTCTGTTCAAAGAACGATGCTTCGGTTAGATGAACACCCAATACATGCACACCCCTGAATCGCTCTATTTCCTTGAGAGTGGAAACTAGTATCCAATGATATTGCAGACTGAACTGTATTGCTTTTTCATTGGTCCACTTCAGCAAGTCGGCGAGGGTATGCAATTGCAGCCTATGTTTTTATTAAGCGATGAACCAACGCAACTGTTTTCATTGGTTTGTCTTTCAAGTCGCTGTTTCCTTTAACCAATCGGAATGGGTTGATGCATGTAAACGATTTTGGAGTTGCGTACAATGTCTTAAATAAATGTTGTCTCATTCTGAGACGTCTGATTGGTCAGGAGTTGCCACGTATCCAAATTCAAGACATTTGTCAGGTCTAACCATGCTGCAATCTATGTGTAACTGTTAGGCGTGTTGACAGGTACAGTTTTCTAACCATATAAGCCTTTTTAGTTTAGCCTTGATAATGTTTTAAAGTTTAAAAGGCCCACAATAGTCTGCTTTGGCTGATAAAATATTAGCAGCTAAACAAAAGTTGTTCATGACATTAGAAAGCTCCCAAGGTCAAAAATGATTTGGTTAATTAAAGACTGATGTTACGCACTGGTAACATCTATACAAATGTTGGGGGTTGGTGAAGATTAGTGAAGATGTATAAATGAATCAAGAAAATGTAAAGCAAAAGGCAAATCGATGGGCCATTTGTCTGTAACTCCAGTTGACCACCTGAAAACCAACGAGCTAAAGGCCAGTTGACCACCTGAAAACCAACGAGCTAAAGGCCAGTTGACCACCTGAAAACCAACGAGCTAAAGGCCAGTTGACCACCTGAAAACCAACGAGCTAAAGGCCAGTGGACCACCTGAAAACCAACGAGCTAAAGGCCAGTGGAGCGACTGAAAACCAACGAGCTAAAGGCTAGTGGACCACCTGAAAACCAACGAGCTAAAGGCCAGTGAACCACCTGAAAACCAACGAGCTAAAGGCCGGTGGAGCGCCAGCTCAGTCCCCTGTGGTCCACTGGCCTTTTGCTATCTGGGAACATGCGCATGCCATCTGATGGAGATCATTTCCAAACACTGTTAATGACTTGAGAATATAATAATCAATTGCCTTGTAATATTAATTACCTTATGTGAATCATGTACTTTTCTGTGTTTCTGCGTGTGTGTAACTTAGAATATTAGGTGCCACTTAGTCTGCATATCTACAAGAGCATGTTTAGACCAGAGGTGATAAGCTTCTTCCGACCTTGCAAAACTTCCATCCTTGCCTCAGATGTCAGAGATCCACCACGTAGTTATCCCTGCTGAAAACTAAACTTCTGTCTATATAAACCTTGTGCGATGTGTTTAGCCTTGCTTCACTTTCAGCCTTGTGCTGGGAGTGAGCCCGATTGCAATCGTTCTTGTTGTTTGTCTAATAAATATACTTACAGTATATGCAGCTCCGGAGTCCTGAGGTAACTAGGGTGAATTTTCACCTAACACCATCCACTATGGTTAAATGGAACAGGACAATCTCTGTGGTTGGTTTAGGGAAAATCAGCCCTGGACTTTTTGTCCCAAATAGGCCCATAACAACCACCGCACAGACCTATAGCATGGCTGTATTAATACTTTCTCACAATACTATTACTTCCCAGATAGCATAAGACCAGTGGACCTAAAGTTGCTAAGGTATAACATTCACTATGGTTCAACAGTTACTTCAATATTGTACCATCAGTGTGTTCTTCAAAGAGATTTGTGTTGTTTGGCTGCAAGCCTTTTATTTTGATAATCACACAGGCCAGAAACACTGATTGAGAGAAACGGGAGACAGGTCTAGCTTTGACAAAACAAAGATTCTTACGGTGCACACATAACGCTAACTAACACAGGCGCTAATACACAGGCATTACAGCATAACACACGGACTAAATGATTAACAGTCATACACGCTTACATTGGTCACAAAAAGGAGACATGGGCAACATTCTAAATTGGAACATTTACACATAAACAGAACACTGGCTCTCTCTTAAACGTACGGCATGCTTGGAGTCATTTACAGTCTCTTACTTTGGGCGTGTGGAAGCTTCACTAACCCCCCGCACATTACACAGCCCCCACCTAGCGGGTTAGTTGTACCCACCAACCCAGGCGTTCAACACAAAGTGTCTGAGGTGCTGGGGATGCTGACGCTGTCGTTGAGAGCGCCCTGTTGGGTCCATCAGTGGCTTGTGGAGAAGGAGTAGGGGTAGGAGACAAAGCCTCAGTCTCTGAGTCTCTGTCTGGAGGAGCCGAGGGCCAGTAAGGGTCTCAATGGAGTACCACTGTCCCGTTCCATCTGACCAGCTGCATACATTTACATTTAGTCATTTAGCAGACGCTTTTATCCAAAGCGACTTACATATGTGCGACTTACAATGTATACACATTTTACATTTTAACTGATGGCACACTGCACATCAGGAGCAATTAGGGGTTCAGTGTCTTGCTCAAGGACACTTCGACAGGGAATCGAACTAGCAACCTTCTGATTACTAAACGACTTCTCTACCACTGTACCACTGTCGCTCCCTACACACAGTCCTCACTCCACTTGAATGCTTGGCCCTTCCACTTCAGTCGATAAAGGGGGCTAGCCATGGTGGCCAAGTGATGGAGATCAGTTCCAAACACTGTAAATGTGCCTTGTATTATTCATTAGTATGTGTCTGTGTGTGAATACACTGTTTAGTTTAAATGCAAGGCTCTGTGAGAGTAAGTGGGTGTGTTCAAGTGTTTAGGGACAGTGCATGTGTGTGTGTGTGTGTGTGTGTGTGTGTGTGTGTGTGTGTGTGTGTGTGTGTGTGTGTGTGTGTGTGTGTGTGTGTGTGTGTCGGTAGCACTAGTAGCACTAACATTACACAAACCATACAAATCTGGAGTTTGTTGGGCTATAAAGGCATAATAAAGGCACAATTTTAATTACAATAGCTCGATTACTGATGTCACAAAGCACTTCTTCCTCCTCAATAACAAGGCAGATATTCTCTGGAGGTTCGTCCTCTGGGACACTTTCTTTGTGCATCACAAACATGTTCATGACACTCTTGGAGGGGCCAAACCCACATCAACATCCTGGTAAAAGTAATAGTAATGACTACATTAAACCATCTTTCCGTTTCAGTCAGTACGTAACAAAGTGGATAACTAGGATTGTCCTCTGTGAAAAGGCACATCCACTTAGGTAATTTCAAGAGCCTATATATTACTACCTTATTTGTGTGCAACACAAACAATGCTCACATCAGAAAAGTATTGATTGGACATTTCTATGGAATCTATCCATTAAATACAGGGTCAAGGAAGAGTTTCTCAATGACATCTGACATGAGAATATGCTGTTTCCCCTATTATTGTACTGGCAGGGCAGCCAAGTCGACTAGGGTCACATCCCAACCTCCCACAATGACATGGACATTTGTTTGACATAAGCATATTTAAAATACCCTTAAATGAACTCACCTGGCCACGACAGTGGATCAGAAGAAACACTGATACTTATGGAGGACACACAAAACAAATGGAGCTTACCAGGTAGTCACTAATAAAGTCACATTCCCCAAAGTACTCAGTCAAACATCGCAAGGCAACCTCTAGTTTTTTCTCAACGGATGCATGACCTGCCTGTAAAGATGTAGGTATGGTTTGTTCAAATGATTTAAAAGTGATAGTTTAATTGCAGTGTTCTGATTCCTCCCTGACGTACTTGTCCAAAATGGTTCGAAGCCTTCTTCCTGTGGCACCTGTTATTTTGGGAGATATTCTCGGCTGTATCCAGTGGTGGCACAAATGCTGGCGGTGCAATGTGAATGACTTTGAGTGTGGACTTATCTTCAATTAGATGAGCGAAGCCATTGTGTCTGGTGGTGAGCAAGGCAAGAGTAAAAAAAGAAGACGGGTCATCTTAAGTTCATATACAGTGAAAGATTCTTTAAATAAAACAGTGACTATGACTATGAATGAAATATACTAATACTAATCATTGCATACATTCTTAACTAGTCCCTGAAGTACTTGAAGAACAAGCTATGTGAATAATGCTCCTTACCCTAACCCTAACCACAATAACAAGCAAATGTGTCTCCTTAGAGCAACCATACACTTTCCTCTTATTTTTTATGTTGCCAAGGGATAGGTATCACCAAGTTGTTGTTGCTGAAGATAATGTCCATTTCTGGTATACTCTAACTGAAATGACCTAAAGTGTTCATCGTACCCTGCACTAAGAGGCAACACAATACAACTGACATTGTTCTTAATGACTACAATTTGAAGAATTTCAACCAAATCAGGCAATCCTCTTGTGCACCTTAACAAATACCATGTTCAACAACTGCACATATTTTAGGATTTGATGCCTCCTTCATATTGTTCCCTGTATGTTTCCATGCAACCCATCTAGGGGGACTGATGCCACCTTTGAGACACTCACGGCTGGTTTCTGTAAAGGAGCACTGTGTATGCGGTATGACAGCATCATCTGGTGTTTCACAGAAAGGGATAATAGCACATCCTTGAAATTGTGTGTATGCCTAATAACTTTTACAAAAGCTATGCTTGGCCTCAAATCGCATAGTCCATAATAACACAAGTGTTCCCTAAGGCCTGGATCATCTGAGGGTGTGTGTCATCCTGGTTCATCAACAGGTATCTTTGACCCAATTACAAATGGCAACAACCTTAAAAGGGCCCAGCTTTCGTGTGCATTTCCACCAATGCTTCAAGATTGTGTGGAACCAAATATGGGATATTACGCAGATCCGTCCATTTGTAAGGAAATCTCCTAAGGGCATAATTCAGTTCAGTCAGTGTAATGTACTTGTTCGTAATGAAAGGATCAATGCACAGAGCCAGCTCATAAGTAACAATGCCTTCAAAAAGATTCTGAATTAGATCAGGAGGGTAGCCAGAAACAAAATGAAAAGGTTCCATTTGATCAGTCAATGGACACTGCCTCTTGACACCATGTGTGTGTTTCAATGTAGGGTTCTCAAGTCGTGCTAGGATGTCTTGCTCATGGGCCTCATTTGGTCGAGGAGAAAAGGCCCCAGACCGCACTCCTTCTGACAGTGTTGTCCAAAACCAAATCTACAAATAAATTAGCCTGAAAAACCTTCAAGAAGGCCACAAAGAAGACCAACGGAATGAGGACCTAGATTATCAGCGGCTACACAGTGAACATTCCCTTTAATATTTTTGCCCAGACTAAAAACTCCCTCCTGTTCTAAAGTTACAAGATCTTTCAAAAGAGGCTCAAAGCACCTTTCCATAACCACATGTTTGCACATCATTGGCATTACTGAGAATGGCAAGGTGAATGGATGTCAGTGAAGACTGTAGCTCTGGTGGCACCTTGGCCAACTCAACGTAAACAGCTGTTATTTTATGCTTTTTCCGTGAAGTCCCCAGCGGATACCACACCATTGTTCTACATACATAATAAGTGAGATGCTGGGACTATTCTCAGGATAAAAGTTGTTGTCTATGTAGTATCTACCATCATAAAAGGACTGGAAGACATTAACACTGCTTCTACCATCAGTATTCTTTACATTTGTGAAGACAACCTGTTGACAACACGTACTGCACTGACATAAGACGCATACTGCACTGACGTAAGACGCGTACTGCACTGACGTAAGACGCGTACTGCACTGACGTAAGACGCGTACTGCACTGATGTAAGACGCGTACTGCACTGACGTACTGCACTGACATAAGACACGTACTGCACTGACATAAGACACGTACTGCACTGACATAAGACACGTACTGCACTGACGTAAGACGCGTACTGCACTGACGTAAGACACGTACTGTAAACTTTGTTTTTCTTTGGTATCAAGAATATATTCTACTGGTTCTTTTATGGCAAAGTTCTCTTTGAAATATGTGAAAATACTTGATATCTTGAGATATTGCCTAGCCTGGTTCCACACGCCTATTTCTGCTTTTTTTGCTGAGAATATAATCAGTGAATGTCTACCTGGCTAGCATTTAGCAAGAAAACCCACCGGGGTTAAGTTAGTTTTACGTTCAATATTTGATATTCTACATATTGAAAAAAAGGTATTTCACACTTGCATTGACGTATTTATGCCAAACCAACTGTGATGTATTCATACAAGCACTGGTCATATGTGAAGAATATTGGTGTTTTTCATATTCTTTCTAAATACTTTCAACTCATGTGAATTCCTCCTCCTCGAGAATGTATCACATTCACACCACGCTCATTAACATTCAAATGGTCAGCCAGACCCTCCCTGTCTACTGACCTCCACACCTTTCATATCTATGTAGACCCCATACTGTTCCCCTTCCTAACACACCCCACTTTACACCTTGAACCAGATGCCCAGACACCCTCATTATGTGAAGTTGTGTATTCTACCTTCCTATAACTGAAATGTAACTTGTATGCTATACTTAGATGAAGAGAAGAACATGATACAAATCATGATGTAGAAGACTGGTCTAGCTGTGGGTTTGCCGCGTGGAGACACCGACCGCTACGTGTGGTGAGAGAATGGAGTAAGGAGTGATGCTAGGACATTGAGGAAACATCGCCGCCTTTGAAGACAAGGCCAACACAGAAGAGACACCACACTATGGACCACATCTCTTTATCATCTCTTCTCTTTCTCTCCATCATAGCGTGTTGTGTGTGCTCCAGGTCTGTTGCATAGAATATGCAGAATAAACCGACACCCTACCCATCAGACCGGCATTCCATCAAGTCCTTTGCTAAATCATGCAACCGCAACTAACTTCAGAGCTAAAATGGTGTTCTGTTATATTATAGTATAAGAGTGGTGTTTTCACATGAAATCCGTTGGAACACGCCGATCTTTAAGTTGCCGTTTCCACCCAGCTCCCCAATCAAAATGTGTCACAAGGCCTTTTAATCATTTTTAAAATCTGTTATTACTTTTTGGATAATTTAAACAATACAAATCCATTTGGCTTCCTCACCTTTTGAGCATTTGATGTCAGACTGTGATACATACAGACTTATATTCCTCTATGTCACAAGACTTCTTTTTGCAAAACACCTTCAACATAAATTTATAGAGTTTTTTAAACAAATAATCAAATTAATTATTTTGCCTCCTGACCTTTGCAGGTCAAAACACCTGTGATGCACACAGACTAACATCCTTCATATGTCACAAGGCTTCTTTTCCAAAAACACCATCACCATGATTTTATGCAGATTTTTTTAACTTTACATTTTTAAACAAATAATAAAATAAATCTATTTGGACCGCCTCACCTTTTGACCTTTTGAGGTCAAAACACCTGTGATGTACACAGACTGATGTCACATGTGTCACAAGGCCCAGCTGTAAGGTCTTAGACTTTTGGACCTCACCCAAATTCTATACTTCATTTAATCCGTTGTATGCATATGTCGATTATAGTGTAGTAGTCCACATAACTGGACACTGCACAGTAATGCAGCGTGGTCATATCCAATCATACCCTTGAATTTAAGCTCATGTGATTGGCTGAAAGAGACATCTGATATGCTGCAGAGAATGTCCTTTTGAAGAAAATGCATTTGTAAATCAAGCCGCGTCAGAAAAGTGTAGAAAATCCACAAATAATGGGATGGATGTCCACAATTGGTGAGCGGTTTGTGAACACAAGTCGTTAGTCTGTAAATAAATGTAACAAATGTAACAGTGCATAGATATCACTAACACACAGGCATTACAACATAACACATGGACAAAATGATAGCAGTCATGCTTACACTGGACACAAAAGGGATACAAGCTTTCCCTAGAGTATCCGGAAGCTTCACTAGCCCCCTGTACAGTACACCATTATTGCTAGGACTGTCAGTTTATGGAATGAAATTGACATGGGAAAATACGGAAATAAATAATATATCTTCAAATACAATGTTCCTGTTCAATACTTTACTCTCCTGCCACAATAACTGAATAGAAATGTCTGCTTCTGGGACTTTTCTCAGCAAATACTTATAGCCTGTAACTCATTAGATTCCATTTCATTGTAAGCAGCCTAACAGGCGACTATGCATGTCAAGCCAGCCTTTTACGCCAGCCTTTTAAAGTACATCATCTACACAGAGGAGTTTAGAGGGGTTGATGGAGATAATATCGAAACACTGTTAATGACTTAAGAATATATTAATCAAGTGCTTTGTATTAATAATTACCTTGTATGAATCATGTGCTTCTGTAAGCAAGAACCTGGCTTTTCTGTGTTTGTGTGTGTGTGTAACTTTGATTATTAGGTGCTGACACCATGTAGTCTGCATATGAGTGAGAGTTATATGCGTAAGGAAAGGGACCTTCTGGATATGTTTGGGTGAGCTCAGAGGTCTTGTTTTACCCTACGTAAAACTGGCACCCTTGCATTTCAGTAGGCGCAGTTGGGATGACACAAAAGGATTTTTAGTCGAGTGTGGCTATTCTTACTGACGTTAGAATCATTTATGGTGTCAGAGTTAGATAAATCTTAAGTATATAAACCCTGTGCGATGTTTGTGAAATTGCTTGACTTTCATTGTTGTGCTGTGAGTGAGCCCGATTGCAATTGTTACTGAATAAATATACTGATCTAGACCTCTATAACTGGAGTCCTGATCACCTAACAGGAGGCATTCTAACACATAACAGATCACTGTAAGTCAAGTCATTAAGCCAGTAAAACATTTCACAGATTTGTTTATGCCTCTAAATTAGAGGTATTAGAATCATCATCAGTATTACAGAACAAACAAATATTTCAGGGATAACTTTTACAAGTCTAAAATTGTAATCCATGCTGATGATGTAGAGAACATATAATAATTAAGACCTTGGTCAGGTTTTTAATGGCACACACCACACACTAGAACACACACGTGCATATATGGAGGCGACACAGGACACACACACACACACACACACGCAGGTAAGCCTGAGGTCGCGGTGAATTTATTTTCTGCTTTTTCCCTATCCTGGACTGTCCTTCCTCAAGGACCCCCCAGGAGCAGTGGGCAGCTTGTAGCGCCCGGGGACCAAGTGAAGTGAACTGTCCATCTTTGGTCAGGGATGGACATGTGTTCTGTTGTTAATATTAACATTAACAAGCACATTCGCAAATTGACAACCTTGACCTGTGCAATATGCATCCGTCAGTTTGCATCACATTATTTCATTCTGTTCTAAGACAAGTCTTACTTATAGGGCACCAGTGTCAAATAAGTGAATTTAAATCGATACCTGAGACGATGGTAGTGTGTAGGCAAGCATTACCCTTCAAAGGGTAGCCTAAGTAAAGTAAGGAGGTTTAGTTTAAAAGAGCCGGGTCTACCTAAAAGACATGTAACAACTTTGCAAACACCGCCAACAGCCCAGTTGGCGCTGATAAAGGTTTGCTAACATGCTAAATTGTTTCTTTTCACGATACAGTTGGCAATGTCATACAGAGAAAGCTTTTCTTACATTTTCGCTGGGTGTTCCGTCCAGGCAGAACTATAGTGCGCATATCCGACAGTTTATCTGTCCTTCACGTGATCATGGGCTATAGTAGCCTACCGTCAAAATACAATTGGAAATGATTTCAAAAGTAGTTTATGAAAAAAAATCACATCTTAAAAGTGCCATTTTACAGCCTGGTAACATCAACTATTTGAGTGGTTTATTGATGGCCAGCGGCCACAGTCCTGTTTTGTCTGCATTGATTGTTCCCGGTGATCGAGTCCTGTCCTTTAGGCTGGACGTGAAGTAAATCCGTCACACTCCAATAGTTGTACGATGAACTGTTGGATCCTTGAACATGCATCCGACCTCCAACGCAGTCTACCATCCCAATTAGAGCGGCTAAAGCCGTCAAGAGTGCCCCGAAGGACAACTTCAGAACATCTGTTATCATGGTCAGTGTTGTCTTCAATCCACTGAAACAAACAATGAACCACATTATCTCAGCACATGGAGGCCCATTTTCAACAACAACATTTCCTTTACCAACCCTTTTTTTTTTTTTTTTTTAAATAAAGACCTTACCGCGTGTTGCTTTCAATCTTGTGTTAATTCCGGAAACAGGTTTATGTTGGTCAACTATCTCTTAGAAGTGTAGAAATGTAGACAACAGCAGTTAGCCTGAATTCATCACAATAGGCTACAATATCGTAGGGTTCTTTATCTAGATACGTCTCCCAACAGACTACGAGGCTAGAACTGTCTCTGCTTCCTATTAAGTCTCCCCCGCCCCCTTTCATCTTACAGAAGTCTTTCGATTCAGTAATGCGTCATATCTTGAGTCGGTCACCTCCTTCAGGGGAATTCCACATCCGGACTGATTCCCTTTCGAGGGGTCTCAACTTAAACCTGTTGTTGTCAAAATAACGCGTTCATTTCGACTAATTAATTTTAGAAAATAACGTGTAAAAACAAATGAACGCAGATTAATCACGCTCTATGATGCCCCTAAGTGGCAGACTCAGGCTGTTTGAAGGGTCGATCAAATAAAAGGGCACCTGCTGCATGATGTGGGGCCCCACCAGTACTCAAAAAGCTATGATGAAAAAGTCTTAGATTAGGCGATTTGGATTAAAAGCCACATTCACAATCACACCTATATGATAAACATACAAGGAACTATAAACTTTCACAAACAAATACCGTTAACCTAACATAATCTAACCTAACCGAAAGCCTGGTGCATTGTTAGGATCGAAAAGATTCGGGGCTTAGCCCAGAGCTGTAAGTGGGTCACGGGGCATCCTCCCCCCATTCAATTGCAGCCATTTTCATGCAGTTTGAGACAGAAACAGGAAGCCTGGAGACAGCCCATGGCATGCAGGGGCACGTCGGCTGTCTGGCTCACATGAAGGTCACCCTATTTACATTTACATTTACATTTAGTCATTTAGCAGACGCTTTTATCCAAAGCGACTTACAAGGATGTATACACATTTTTACATTTACACTGATGGCACACTGCACATCAGGAGCAATTAGGGGTTCAGTGTCTTGCTCAAGGACGCTTCGACAGGGAATCGAACTAGCAACCTTCTGATTACTAGACGACTTCTTTACCTCCTGTACCACTGTCGCCCATATGGCGACCACACTGCTTGTTGTCTACATGAAAACACTTCTAGGCCAGGTCACACAGGATAGGGATATGGATATGGATACCCTTCAACTTGTTAATAACAGAGAGAACATCTACAAGGTTTTTATAGGCAGAAACGACATTTCATGTGAGCATTATACTGTTTGACTATCAGAAAAAAAACAATGTAAGCCTTTGTTTGGTAAACTGAAGTTTCGATGGGCCTAAACAGTGCTGGATGGAGATTGACTTTAAAGTGGGAGGTATTCAAATGAGTTTAAACCGTTCTCATCATTTCATTCCCTTTTAATTTGCTTCCCTTAATACATGATCGGAATCCATCGCCTATTGAAATCCACAAAGGTTGGCCTAGTTTGTAAAATAACTGTAAGAACAAAAGTTGTTCAACAATATACTGTATCAAGAAATCATTGCATTTGACCGTGCAAAGTTATAAGGTGCAGGATTTTTGGTGACATGAGTTTGCAAGCCAGCATGATTTGATCAGTGCGTTAGTTGTGGCTGTAGGTCAAGTCAGGCGTAACTTAGCTCACTAGACATAGACTAACTATGAGGTCGGTTAATCAGGAATACCAAAAAAAAATGTGTTCTTCATTAAATAAAGTTAATTGAAGTAGGCTATCTGTGCTGAACATCACACTGCCCAGGCTTGTTTACTATCTCACTTCACAGCAATGGAAAATCTGAAAGATTTTGAAATGCTTCTCACAGCAAATTGATATATGCGATCCATTTAGATGAATTAATGGCAAAGCATATATTTAAATGGATTTGGACTGGGTTCTTCAATGCATAACTTTTTTTAAAACACAGTGATACACATCCGTTAATTTAAACCATCTTTGAACAAATACAATAGATATAATAGCAGGTTACAAAACAAAACTAACCGCCATCTTCATGATAGTGTGCCATTTTCCATCCACTTGGTGGTATACATAACGTTTCTGTGTGTGAGGCATTCTTTAGCACATTAGGCCACATAAGGCTGGTTTGAGATTAGATAAAGGATTACATTTTTCAGGAAGTCCCTACTTTTAGCACTCCGCTGCTGTAGTCTCTTAATGCCAATACACACAGACAACATCTTGTAAGTAAGTTGCAACATCATGGTCTGACCTTTTAACTTCCCTTTTACATGTTTTGTTTTAAAGAAAAAAAATGAGTAAGTTGTTCTTTGGAAGTCTTAACAACTTAATTGGCACATAAGTACATGCTTAGGCTATTTTAACCATTGGGAAAAACCTTGGAAATCTTTTGGCAGGTTAACCAGGATGTGTGAATATTTCCCAAGTACCCACTCCCTGTGACAATCCTTGTCTGTGCATGACTCATCTGAATTAAACTCGGCTACAGACAGCGTGTGTTGTATCGTGAAGGAGTGCCTTTATGGATCCCGGGTACAGCATACCGCGTGTTGTGGCTGCCACCAGAACTGTTGTGTATCCTGCCATCCTAACTCAAATCCGCATGCACCATGTCAGCCAACCATAACTAAACATAACAAAACTAAATGCTAATAATATTCACATACACCTACCCAGACAGCCTCTCTCTCTCCCTCTGCTTTTATATCACATTGCTAATGCCTATATTGATACAATGGCCATACTACCTACTGTTAATTAACTACCTAAAAGTATCTCCTTATCTGTTTATCAAATTGATGTCTACTTACAAAATATTGGTCCAAATGCTGATCGATGTGGAAACATTTCTTTATTGTTAATCCTCTTGATCTTTCATCCAAAATATTCACAAAGATCGAACCTTTATTAGAACTAACATCATTGAAAGAAACATTCAATTCTTATCATGAAACAAAGATTTTTCTCAAAAATATGTGTGCCACAATTATTGGCACCCCTTCATTTAATAGTTTGTGCAGCCTCCCTTTGCCAAGATAACAGCTCTGAGTCTTCTCCTATAATGCGTGATGAGGTTGGTGAACACATGGCACGGGATCTGAGACCATTCCTCCATACAGTATCTCTCTCAGATACTTTAGATTCCGAGGTCAACGCTTGTGGACTCTCCTCTTCAGCTCATCCCACAGATTTTCTGTGGGGTTTAGGTCGGGGGATTGTGATGGCCATGGCAAAACCTTTATTCTGTGGTCGGTGAACCATTTTTGTGTAGATTTTGAGGTGTGCTTCGGATCATTGTCCTGCTGGAAGGTCCAACCATGGCCCATTTTAAGCTTCCTGTTAGAGGCTGTTACGTTTTCATTTAATATCTGCTGGTATTTGATGGAGTCCATGATATCATGTATCCTAACAAGATATCCAGGGCCTTTGGAACAAAAACAGCCCCACAACATCAAAGATCTGCCACCATACTTCACAGCGGGTATGACGTGCTTTTCTGTATGGCTATCCTTCTGGCTAGCCCAAACACACCTTTGATGTTTGTTGCCAAAAAGCTCTATTTTGATCTAATCTGACCATATAACCCAGTCCCATTGAATGTCCCAGTAACATTTGGCAATATGTAGGCGCTTTAGTTTGTTGTTGATTGACATCAGAGGCTTTTTCTGGCAACCCTCCAAAACAACTTGTATTGATGTAGGTGGGGTCTGATGGTAGTTTTGGAGATATTCTGACCCCATGACTCAACTAACTTCTGCAATTCTCCAGCTGTGATCCCTGGAAATTCTTTGGCCAGTTGAACCATCCTCCTCACGGTGTGTGGGGTCAATGAACACACACGTCCTCTTCCAGGCTGATTTTTAACATCTCCTGTCGCTTTAAACTTCTTAATTATTGCCATGATAGTGGAAATGGGTATTTTCAACTGTTTAGAGATTTCTTATATTTTCTAACCCTTATTTCCTGATTCGTGCAGCTCAACAACTTTTCGACGCACATCGTCACTGTGTTCTTGGGTTTTTCCCCTAGTGATGAATGATTAAGGGAATTTGGACTGTGTCACCTCATATTTATACCCCAGTGAAACAGGAAGTCATGGTTGACCACTTAAGAGTTCCTAATCAAACAGGTGAACTTAAACATTTTAAAACATGACTGGAAATATACTTCTGTTAGATTTTAATTATAGGATTGTCTAGGGGTGCTAATAATTGTGAAACACATGTGTTGGAGAATTTTTTCTAAATTTAATGTCAACATTTCTTTTTTCTTTTAATAATTTTACTTCAATGAAAAGGTAACATTTTTGTGAATATTTTGAGTGAAAGACCAAGAGGGTAAACAGCAAAGACATTTTTTCATAGCCTGTTTTGCCCATATTCACCAAGGGTGCCAAAAATTCAGGAGGGCACTGTACATATATTGACAGCCAAACTCTACCCACTCACTGTCTCTTTCTTCCTCCCCTAGTCTAGACTGTCCTCGCTACGGGACGCTGCTGTAGTCTCTCCACTCGATCTACACACACACACACACACACACACACACACCACACACACACACACACACACACACACCCTCCTAGTCTAGACTGTCTTCGCTACGGGACGCTGCTCTAGTCTCTCCACTCGATCTACCTGCAGAAACCCTTGGCCCATATGCACCTATCACCATCGTACTGCCATACACTTACTCTACCCCATACCCTATACTAGCATTTATATGCAATATATATTATTATTATATGGCAACGACAGTACGAGCGTTCTGATTGGCTAATGTGTAGTCATGCCAGCCGCGTATTGCCCTCCTCACCGGTCAATACGGATCCGTATTGCCCTCTGACGACATTTTCAAAATGAGCGAAAGCGATCAGTCTGAGTTTTACTATCCAGACAAAAATGAAAACATCAACAGCCATGAGGAAATTCAGAAGAAGCGAAGATTTGTTATTGAAAGTGATGATGAAGACGAGAAACTATAGTTTGAATCACTTGTGTTGTTACTCTACTGTAAATTAAAGCCATTTTAGCTGAACCATGTTGTCCGTTTTTTATTAATCATTGTAACTTGAAGTTACAATGAAGACTTCAGAGCTGAACAAAACGACATTAAATTTACATTATATTTACAATTACCATTTATTTTCATTTACAAAATGAAAGGAGCGAAAAATGCCATATAATAAACAACTTACTATCCTCGACCGTTCGGTCATGCCGGGTAATATCAAACTTGCTTAAGGTTCCTTCCTGATTAACTAAGGGGGTTCAGGCACTGGGCTCTGGAAAGCACCTTGAGACAATTTCATTGTTTTGGCGCTATATAAATAAAATTGAATTGTATTGAATCTCTTCATTGTATGAAATACTTCCGCCACTAATACAGGAGATGAATGTGGAACAAGGTATTCTCTATTGAAAACCAAGATATATGACTGATTTTAAAATGGATTCATCTTGAAATGTTTTTATTCACACATTAACAGCATCTGAATGTTACCATTCTATTGCATCACAAAGCAGGATTAGTGTGATGCCTGTAAAATACATTGGTTCCTTAAAGCTATTTTTGTTATGTATGTTTTGGCATGATTATTTCTGTCAAAATATTGTTAAAGCGTGTGGTCTTTGTGGATACTAATATAATTATGGTCTGTGTAGGCCTAATATGAGTATGATTTGATCTGCTCCTCTGCAAGGATATTAACTGTTAATGCGGATTCACAGTATAAATACATGCAATTTAATTTAATTTAAGACTGAAGACTGAAGGATGAAAATGTGAGACTGCAGTTTAAATGAATGGCCAAATGGGACAGAAAAATACCTACTTGTTTGTTGTTGTTGCATACTAATCTGAAAAACAGGAAAATGCATTATATGTTTTTATTATAATGACATTAAAGTAATATTAAATATGAATAATGAATGAATGAAGAACAACGATGAATTAAACAGGAATTTGCAAAGAAACTGCAGTACACAGACCACAAGGTGGCAGCAGAAGATCATCAGGAAGAGTGTTTGTTTAATGACGTCGGGATGAACCCAAAGAAAGGTCTTAAATAAATGTAATTATGTGTGATGTAAGAACAGTGATGAAGGTGACGCTTCTACAGATTAACCTCAATCCCCTCTGAGGGAGACTAAAACATACAGTCAAGACGGAAAGTCTGCACACCCCTTTCACCTTCTCCACGTTTTATTGCGTTACAGACTTATACTACAATAGATGGAGTTTTTTTGCCTCAAACATCTACACACAATAGCCAATAATGACGAAGTGAAAACAGGTTTTTAGAAAATCTGCAATAGGTTATTTAGGGGTTACTGTATATATCTGTACACACCCTTAGCCTAATACTTGGTTGCTGCATCTTTGGCAGCGATTACAGCTTCAATGCGTCTTGGGAAAGAAGCTATGAGCTTGGCAGACTTGTTTCTGGACATTTTTGCCCATTCCTCTTGGCATATCCTTGCAAGTTCCATCAGGTTGGATGGGGAGTGTCGGTACACAGCCATTTTCAGCTCTTTCCACAGCTGTTCAATTGGATTCAGGTCTGGGCTCTGGCTGGGCCACTCATGTGTGCGCTTCGTGTCGTTGTCCTGTTGAAAGGTAAACCTTCGCCCCAGTCTGAGGTCAAGAGCGCTCTGGAGCAGGTTTTCTTCAAGGATCTCGGTGTACATAGCTACATTCATCTTTCCCCTCTATCAGGACTAGTCGCCCGTTCCCGCTGCTGAAAAACAGCCCCACATCATGATGCTGCCACCGCCATGCTTCACTGTAGGGATGGCATTAGCCAGGTGAGGAGTGGTGCCTGGTTTTCTCCAGACGTGACGCTTGGTATTCAGGCCAAAACATTTTGGTTTCATCAGACAAGAGAATTTTGATTCTCATGGTTTGAGTCCTCTAGGTGCCTTTTGGCAAACTCCAAACGGGCTGTGATGTGCCTTTTACTCAGGAGGGGCTTCCGTCTAACCACTCTACCATAAAGGCCTGATTGCTGGAGTGCTGCCTGGATGGTTGATTTTCTGAAAGGTTCTCCCATCTCCACAAGGATACGCTACAGCTCTGTTAGAGTGACCCTCTGGTTCCTGCTCACCTCCCTGGCCAAGGCCCGTCTTCCCCGATTGCTCAGTTTGGCCTGGCGGCCAGGTCTAGAAAGATTGTTGGTGGTTCCAAACTTCTTCCATTTATGGTGGCCACTGTGCTCTTTGGGACCTGTAAATATCTGCCTTGACACAATCCTGTTTCTGAGGACTGCAGATTTTTTCCTTTGACCCCATGGCTTGGAGTTTGCTCTGACATGCACTGTCAACTGTGGGACCTTATAAAGGCAGGTGTTGGAAACCCCTAATCATGTCCAATCAATTGAATTGATCACAGGTGGACTCAACTCAGCTCACTTTTGGGTGTCATATTAAAGGGTGTGCACACTTGTGTATATAAGATATTTTACATTTAGATTTTTAATAAATTAGCACAAATGTCTTTTGTCATGTCATTTGTCATTATGAGCTATTTTGTGTAGAGTTTTGAGAAAAAAAATGTACTCAATCTATTGTAGAATATGTCTGTAACGTAATAAAATGTGGAGAAGGTGAAAGGGGCGTGTGCAGACTTTCTGGCTTGACTGTAGGCAATCAATGTCTGAAAATATCTTCTGGGAAAACTGCATTTCAAGGACCTTTCATCTGACATTTCACAAAGGTTACCACATTTGTTGTCTAAGTCATTTGTGCAATACATTTGTGGGATGAAATTGCAACAAACAGAACAGAAACACAAGGACACCAATTCAAGTGTCACTTGTAATTCATGTGTTGGTGAAGTGATGTTGTGGCACACCTTCTTGTACTGGCTTATATTTGCATGGTTTACAGGGACTTTGAATATACCACCACTGAGTGTGATGCCTTTAGTCTGAAGAGCAGATGCTAATACATGGTTTACAGGGACTTTGAATATACCACCACTGAGTGTGATGCCTTTAGTCTGAAGAGCAGATGCTAATACATGGTTTACAGGGACTTTGAATACACCACCACTGAGTGTGATGCCTTTAGTCTGAAGAACAGATGCTAATACATGACTAGCCTGTGGAAACACACGAGAGTCTTTTTCAGACCCCCCAAAGCTGAAATTGAGTGGCCGATGTCATACAGAACTGGAGTGCATCGACATTTCCTCAATAAGAATGAAAGTGGGAGGTTTGTTTCTCATCCACACATCCAAACACTGATAGATAATACACATGCACTCCCACTTATTCTCATGGCACAGCAGAGGGCTACTTTACTTTAATACTAAAATCCTCTTTGTGAAAGTGGCAGGCGTCCTCTCTCTAACCCAACACTAAGGATAATCAGAGAGAGAGAGGGAGGGAGAGAGAGAGAGAGAGGGAGGGAGGGGGAGAGAGATATATGTCTGGCCCTGCAGGCTTGTCTTTATCTTTCTCTACTGGCTTGCTTACTTTCTTTCGTGCCCTGGCTTTTCTATTCCCTGTTTCCTTTCTCATAACAGCACAGCAGCTAAGTGCAACTGGGGCATTCACACACACACACACACAGGGCCAGAGGGACACTGGGGGCTGGGAAGATTACCACAGCGACACTCACAGAATATTCTTCTCATGGTGAGCAGGTGCATATTCCACAGACACAGCACGTTCTTGTTTTTGTCTGTCTCTCGTGTCCTCTGTATCGCTCTCTTTCATTGGAAAAGATTTCATGCCTTTTTGATTGGAGATGGCACTGTGAAGTAACGATAAAAACCTTTACAGATGAAGACTGCTCTCTAATTGGATCCTATCTTTGTTTTGTCAGCAACACATGGTGCAAAGACTTACCGTGTGAAACCTGAGAGCTCCTTTGAATAAACTCACACGAGTGAAGCCGACTAGACTGGACCAGGTGGACCATCCGTCTGCACAGGGCTATCAGGGGAAGCAAGAGTGAAAGCAGGAGCAACTCTGGAATCTGTTACGTCCCACTATTTCAGAAATGGAGGCTTATGCTCATGAGCCTCTTCAGCTGGATGCAGAACAAAGTGGTCAACTGATGGGCTACAGTAAGACTGTTGGTAACCTACTGCCAGCTCCTCGTCTGCTGTCACAGGATAGAGGGCTTCACTTCACAGACCCCCCAATGGATTTGGGCACGGGCACGAAACAGCAGCGCAACGCTACAACGCCACCCGCGTCCAAGCTGGATTTGAACCAGAAAGGTCAGAGACAGGAACCAAAGTGGGGGCAGGGGGCTTATGGTCTTTGAGGACTGGGAATTTAGGCTATGCTGTTAATTAGTCATATCTAAATACAAGTTGTTAGTTCCTTTGCATTTGGTAAAGCCAATGCTGGTAGTTAATGTGATAGAGATACATCTAAGATGACAAAGTATGCAAAAAAAATGTTCTATGTGATAGCCAGTCACTTTTAAACCTAGAAAATCTTGATGTATATCACAATTAAATGAGTCATATGTAGTCATGTTGCTGGAATAGAGGCCCTTAAGGGACCCATATAGTATTTCTGGATTGGTAGAATAGAGGCCCTTTAAGGGACCCATATAGTATTTCTGGATTGGTAGACTGGATATCCTTGAGCTGTGCGCCAGACAGTGAGAGTGCTAAGCCCAAGTTCAAATGGGCCTAAACTGGTGCCTCAAATAGACCCTCATACACGAGGAATCTCTGACCCATATATCTAGTGACCCACATATTGAGGAACTCACAGAACTGCTTGAGGTCTCTCCCAGGTTTATTACAGACTTCAATGTCAACATTTAAAGCAGGCCATATAGGTATATATCTTTGCATATCTTTAGTATTATACAACGTTAAGATTACAAAAAGATTTAAGGCACTTTCTTTCTTTCCTTCAATTGCCCGGTGGAAATACACTGATCAGAGGCCTGAAAAAAGACAAACCTGTGAGTTTATCATGGAGACCTCCGAGTACACTAGCATAATGTCTAATTGTGTCTCTGTGTGTGATAGTGAGGTATGGTGAACATGAATGCAAGGCAATATGGATACTATTATCAAGCTGACAATCTTTGTTCTGCTGGCACTCACATGGGCTGTGTGAGGCAGGCATGTGATCTGCTGTTCGTAGGAAAGCAAGTGTAACTGAACCGTTTTCCTTTCTGTGTATTGCATTGAAGACACAGCTCTATCATGGGTTTCATTCACAGCTGCCCGAAAATGGGATTTGCAGGTCATGAAATTAGCTTTATGTTGTAGAACAACTGTTAAAATACTATTGTCCAGATCAGGGTTAGTTTTACATAGTTTTACAATATCACTGTTAAAAATCCTCATATTATTTCCCTAGTCTTTCACAATCTAAAGAGTAAACCAATCAATGACAATAGTAACTGATTGAGATATAAACAAATGCATAGATTTTGTCAAAGCCCCAATAAATCACATTACACCAATATTTACATATAACATACGCTGAACAGAAATGTACTGATACATTTGTGCTTTGAGTTTACAACGCAAACGTACTCTTTTGATCTCATTTCATGAATAGACCGCTAGTAAAGCTGCTGGTGCATTCTTGTCATTCTTCCACTGGTTGTGTGAAGACTTGCTTTATCTCATGGAAATCCAGGTGTACTGTATCTTCACTCGTACGCAGCAGCTGCCTGTTTTGAAACGTGATGTGGGCACTGTGGAGCTTGGGTTCAACCCATCAGTGACCTTCACCATGCAAACTCTACCAAAATAGATTCGGGAGTGAAAAGAAATATACAATTTCATATACAATATATTTGATATAGAAATGGACAAATACAAACCAAAACTTCTAGAATGACTTTCTTTGAACAAAACTCAGTCGTAGTTCCTACAGTAGGAAGTGCAAAATAGGATGTCAGTTGCTGTTGCTAAATCTGCTTTAGTGTCTGACCCTGCACGGACTCAACATATGCCGCAATCAATGACCAGTACTGCTGTGTTCAAGGGGAGAAGAATCTGAGTGTGTTTGTGTGTGTGTGTGTGTGTGTATGGGAGAGCTATTCTGCTTGCATTTGTATTGGGGAGTGCTTGCATGGTACTATTATTAGACAATGGCCATGGAGCACATACTCCAGCTCATGCATGCACTCTTCACTTGTCTAACTGAATGCTGTAGATTTCTAATAGGTTTCTCCTTTTAAAAAAATGCCCTTGAGCAAGAATGTATGCGTGTGTGTGTGTGTGTGTGTGTGTGTTTGATCAAATATGTAGTCAAGACACCGTCAATGTTGTAGCTGGAAGTGCTTCTTTTCAGTGAAATAACTACAGAGGTGTGCAAAATGCTACGCTCGTTCATTGCAAGCACCACTCCTGTTAGAGTGGCACATTGTGTTGATGGTCATGATCATGATGATAATCATAGTAGTTGTGCAAAATCATCAGCATTTGTGGGTTTGATTATGGTCACAAGGTGGATAGAAAGATATCATCAGAAACTCGTCAGTTGGGGGAAACACTAGCGCAGCATTGGTGCCTTATGGGTCCAGTGCCTATGAGGACGCAGGTTCGAGTCCAGCCTGAGGCCATTTCTCGAGCCCATTCCCCATCTCTCTCTCTCTCCCACTTGTTTCTTGTCTGATCTTCCCTGTCCTATCAGCTAAAGGCTAGAAAAGACCTAATGAAATAAAAAAAGAAACTAGGCAGTCTGTTGTAGTTTGAGAAGTAAGAAAAAGACTGGCCAAAAGAAAAAGCACAGATTAAAATAGGAAAAAGAACAGACTGAGGATGGAATAAATTGCCCATACCCAGCCCAGTCTCAGAATCTCAATCCTGTTGAGCTGTTATGGGATCAGCTTGACCATATGGTTTGTGAAGTTGGATTGGCCCATCAAGCCAATCCAATTTGTGGGAGATGCTCCAGCAGCATTAGGTGACATTTATGCTGCTTACCTCAAGAAATTGACAACGAATTCCAAAGTGTGCAAGGCTCTCATCACTGTTGTCAAACCATGTTAACGTCTTTTTTATAGTTGCTATTCACTCAATGTCACATTTTCTGAGTCATTCTATTTAAGCAGGAGTAGGTTTATGCGTGTCAGAGACCATACATGGAGACCGGAGAATGTTCTATCTGCTTCACAAGTCCGTTTAGATCAATCTTGAGATGCTGAACTACTTTTGTGATTTGCAAATTGGTTAGTTGTAATTGGTGCCACCTGACTTCTAAATTCAACAGTGGTGCTCTCAGTTAGCCAGCACAAATCCAAAACTTACATTTTGGATGCTGATTTGACAGCGATTACAAAAATGACACAGGTAGCCTAACTTTCACTTGCAAGCTACGTAGGATTTTGCATAATATAGGCCTACCTTTGTTTTCATTAAAAAGTCCCACCAAGGCCAACTAGCCCAGGCCTTTCTGATAATGTAATCACAAGCCTACGGGTAGTCGTTGTTGGCTGAAGTTAGTTTTTTAATAGTTTTAGGATAGGAGATCCAGTGACCATTTTTTGTGCACTTTTAAACCGAAAGTCTGCAAACAGTTGGTAGACCAACGAATAGCCTGATTAGGTTGTACAGCATACTTGTACAGATCATTCTTGATTTTTTTTTGTATATATATACCTGATATGTAGTAACTGGCTATACCAAGCCCATTATACACAAGTACCTACTGATCAAAAATCTACTGCTTACACTCCTGGCGCCAGCTAGAGTAAAGCATGAAAGGGTTAATCCAGCCGTCACCACGTGGATGATGCTATACGCTTAATGGGGAGGATATGACGCGGCGTCACAAACTGTCCTTTTAAACGCTGAAACACTGTAGCTAGAGGGAAAGAACCGAACTTCTCTGGGACCATCAAACTTAGTAAACTGTTGAAAGGAGGAAAAGGGTAATTATTGATCCTTTTTTATAAAAACATTAGTATACAGTGCAGAGATGAAGTGAACCAACTATAGCAAACGTTGGCGGAAAGCTAACTGCCTAGACTTGTCACACTCTCTTTCATCCTGCAAGGAAGCCTCGTTTGAAACATGTGCTCAGTTGAGAGAGATGGAGTGTGAAATTTGACGGGTTTTAGAGCTAGGGCTTTGAATATTTCGCATATTCCACATCACTGTGGCTAGATGATGGTAGGAAATATGTGAAGGTTAGCAATAGTTGTTAGCAGCTACCGTACTTCAGGCAGGACCACATTGTCTATTAATGTCTAGGTTGGGTGTGGGGTTGGATGGTGACCTACAGACAGTTTCGCGCTATAAATTGAATTGAACCGAATTTAAATTAATGGCGTCTTACGATTCTGCTATATTGACTCAATACGCATGTTATGCGTTGTTATCCTCATCTCTATCCGCAAACGAGTTATTGCCAGTCACTGCAATATGTTAGACATTGAATAGAAAATGCCTAACATATGTGATTACAGTAGGCTAGTGTTAACATCTTTATGAAAATGGGACAGTGCACCCCATAGCTTATTTCAGAGACGTGCATTGTGAAGTGAGCAGTCTGCGCAGATAAAAATGTGCCATCATGCCGCTAAATATAGCATCTTGGAAATGCTATGACGACGCAGTTTTGTGTGTGTGTGCGAAGAGGTTTATCCTCGTAGTTGTAACACACCACCCTAATGGGAGTGTGTTGCCGATGGATATTTGCGAGATGTAGGTCAGCAGGCCAGTCGGATAGGATTGCAGATATGAATGAATGGCGTCAAAACAGAATAGCCTGAAGTGTAGACGTCAAAACAGAATAGCCTGAAGTGTAGACTTTACCCTGTTTGACACTGACAACGGTGCTATTCCTAAAATTAAAGAGAAAGCTAGGCGACAAGAAGCCACCCTATTGACTGGGAAGGAATATTGTAGATTATCAGTCTGGTTGGCAGGAATAATTGTCATGTTGTAGGCTAGGGCATCGCTATTTTGAGCGTTGAGCTATGAAGTGCTGTCTCTTGCAAAGTAGCCTAATGTATTCGTTTATTGTAATATAGGCTACATCATCTTCACATAGGCGACATCAGGTAGCCTTCTTTTAGTCATGTGACCATAGATGTGTGCCTACAATTTATCGCATCTGTTTGTAGTTACGCAGCCCTGACTGGACAGACACTTAATCAGAGTTTTCCTAAAAATGTAACCTTCCATTTGAGTACAGTCACAGCCTCTCTCTCTCTCTCTCTCTCCCTCTCCCTTACCTCAACAGTATGGCAGATTACTTGATCAGTGGAGGCACAGGTTATGTTCCGGAGGACGGACTATCAGCCCAACAGCTCTTTTCTGTTGGTGACGGGCTCACCTACAAGTAAGTGGTACCGACGTCATTGTGACCTTTCTGAAGACACCTTTACTATGAACCGCTAACACTGGGTGAGGGTCAGAGCGCAATGTAATGGGCAACGCGTTACGTTTTAAATTGGCAGATCAGATCAGCAGTCTGTTGCAGACGGACTCAAGGCGGAAGAGCTATGCTCTAGTGGGGACGGTATTACTTACAAGTGAGTAGCCTAAACGGTCGACTTTACTTCCATCTGTTTACGACACTACACTGTAACTTGCAGCTTGAATGTTCATAGGGGAAGCAAATATTTTCTCCATTCAAATCTGTCCAGCCCCCTCCCCCCCATATACAAAAAATCCTTTCTTGGTAGATAATACATAATCAGAGAAGGTAAAGACCCTGGGTGCCCTATCAGAACATTCAGCAATAAATGAGTTGCAATCAAAATGGCCAGAGGCGAAGACACCTAGGTCAAAGTTGTTGTGATCACCGCTTGCAATCACACATCTCTGTGAATGACTTTTGCTTCCGTGAGTGATATGATTACATTCTGGCTGCCCTGAAGAATCATAATGCATGTCTTTACTATCTGATTCTGATTCATTTTGATAGAAAAGCGAATCACACATTATATTACATTAACACCCAGAGATTCATCATATCATTTAATCATCTCTATTCTTTAATCTCTGGTTTCTATTCATTCATTCATTCATTCATTCATTCATTCATTCACTCATTGTAATGACCTCAGAGTAGTCACATTGTAAACATGAGAGTTCAGTGAGCATCACTTGGTCAGTTGGTTCTTAATACCCGAGTTTTAAATTGATGTGACACCCTTCAGAATGGTGCCCAGGGCCGGTGGACGGCCTTTCTCATCATCAGAACTAATTCCTGTGTTTGTGAGTGTTTGGGATGCAAGTCAAATGTTTTGCACATTGAACTGTACAAAAATTCTCTAACTCTACTAATACTCTACTAAAATGTTGTTGGTTCTTGGGTCCCGGACAGTTTGTGTCCGACTCCTGTTCCAATTAAGCCATTTACATTTAGTAATTTAGCAGACGCTTTTATCCAAAGCGACTTACAATGTATACACATTTTACATTTACACTGCACATCAGGAGCAATTTGGGGTTCAGTGCCTTGCTCAAGGACACTTCGACAGGGAATCGAACGAGCAACCTTCTGATTACTAAACGACTTCACATATAGTTTTACTGACTAACCCTTTATACATGGTTGTCCCTTGTTGAGTAACATAACTGCACAGTGTTGTAGCTGCAACAGCATGGTGGTCAGCGTTCATATAACGGACTTTTAGGGTTTCTGTCAGACTTTAGAATCTAATATGATCATGGCATGGCATGGTATGTGGGGTGGAGGGGCACCCGAAGATGGATCTCCTCAGATTGAACCGTAGGACGATTATTGACAGAGGGTAGGATGTCATTTGTGGTGCACAGGGTTAATTGGGCACATGCCACTGTGTGTGATGTGGGATATCAGGCCGGGCCGTAATGAATTCCACACTGGGAAACAGAACGCTTGGCGCATGACTGTCCTTAGGCCCTGTCATGTGAGCTCATTTAGCTGTGGATGGGGGTGGGAGGTAAGTTCCCTGTGGATGGGTGTATGTCATTGGGATCCACATCATCTTGACACAAGTGCATGATTTTACCCCTGCACACATACATAGTGCACAAGCTTTCTTGCATAACCATATATTTGCACACATATTCACACTAACATGTAGAGAGGGAGGATTCACAACCGTGGCTCGCGTTACTGTGTTATTGTAGAGGGAACACAGCAGATCAGCTGCACTGATCATTTCACATGAACCTGAAAGTAATGCATGCCCAAGGAGAATTGGAAGTCTATCAGAAGATCAGACTGTCCGGTATAAGCACCGGTATAATCGGCTCTTAGTTGTTCTCAGATGCCACTGAACCTCTTTTATTACCTGTTGGAAATGCAGTAACAATAACCCAGGAGTGAATATAGTTGTCTGTTACTGGTGTTGGCAGAATAGCAGTCAAATGTAGTTTTGGGGTTGATCTATAAAGCTTCTAAAGTAATAAGTAGTGTTCAGTCGAGGTAAGGTCACCTCAAACATGGACGAAAAGGTGAGCGTGATTGCACCCACAGCAGCAGTCTGCCGTTGTATACCGTAACCAATGCAATCACTTGGATATTCACACTTCGCCCTACAAAAGAAAGGCTTAACTCTCCTACCACCTGTTTGATGGGCAATACATGTCATCTAACAAGGTCCGCAGTTCTGTAGCGCCCAAGACCCACTCACACTCTGAATACTGTTGAAATATGAATCAGTCAATGTTCAAAACGAGGTGATTGTCCAATGCACCTGGTCCAGATCTAGAAACGACTCGACTACTTTGTTCTTCTAAAGAAGAGATGGCAATCGAGACTCTTTTCATTGGTGGTTCCTCGTGGTGGAATGACCCACCTAGTGTTATCCAATCAAGTGACCACCATGGTACCTTCAAAGAGTGTCACAAAGGGTTTTAAAGACTTACTTCTTCAGAACTCCTCGGCCATTTTATATAATCATTAATTATAACGATCATTAATTATAATGATTATTAATGATGATAAATGATTATTGTTGTAAGTAGTAGTAATTTTACTTTGATCTGCATTTAGCTTCATTGGGCATAATGCTTTGGTTGTTCATATTGTTTTTTTGTTTTTTTTTGTAGGTCACTTTGGACAAAAGCGTCTGCTAAATACCATAACCGTTTTCGTCCGTTGTATCTCGAGACCAGCTGATTGTAGTTAAATAATACATACATTTTATGAAGGCTTGAGGCCTATATGTTGGTGTATTGTTGGACATTTTGTTTGTGTATATTCTGTAGATAAAAGAAAATGATGATTATAAGGGAAACTGTTTAACTTGAGCAGTTTTGAGCAGAGTTGGTAGTGACTCATAACAAAGCCATCTGCCTTTGCTTTCCTAGTGTTTCTGTGTTTTGCAATAGAATGATTCATATACCCTAACCATATTATATTCTAAGATCAGCCACTGCATGTTTTTATGTTTATAGGAGTCACAGCTTTTTCCACATCTGTCATCTGTAACAAATAACGTAGCTCTACAGTGCATATTCATGCATTTGAAAGAGGGTGGTTGAACGTTTCTGTTGTTGGCTGTTATGAATTTCATATACATGACAGAAATCTGTGGATTTATTGATGTATTGGTTCATGAGAGCAAGCGTAAAACAAATCACGTAGCCTTACAAAACATCAAATGTTGTTGGTTGAATGTTTCCAATGACAGAAACTCGCATTCTTTCAGAAACGTATCAAACTACACATCAGAAATGTAAATCAGTTCATTGGCTTGCTGGCATGCGTTTTGTGAAGGAGTCATATCGTTAGCCACCTCAGGTGTACTGGTGAATTAATTAAAGTCTCTGTCCACTAAAAAAAGTTTCAACTAACCTAACTTATTAAAGAGTATACACTTATACCTGATACATGAGTATCACATCTTAAAATTCACATCAAAAACAAAATTGTGGCGTTATCTGTGGATATTCAATGGGTCAAGATATCAGCTAACGTAAGCTAAATTAGCTAAATGTTATCACTCAAATGAATCCTGCTTTGCGGTAATGTTTGATTGAACATGAAAGGTTAATACGCCTCTTTCAAAACACCACATAAGCAAATCCTCAGCATTCCACAAGCGGTTGAGTATTTAGCAGAAGCTTTTGTCCAAAGAATGCAACAATACTAACCACTACATCACCAACACATATATACCCCCCCCCCCCCCCCCAATGGGATAATAAGCAATTCAAACAAAACTAGCAGACCTGTCAATCAGCTGAGTACAAGCACACTACAAAGTATTTGGTTGGACCTGTGATTGCTGTAATGAAATTGATATTGTGAAAACTGTGGGAGTTGACAAGCTGCCAAAAATGTCCAGTAAAAATAACAATTAATTGCACAATAGATTGCACAAGCAATGGCATGCTTTATGGGTTTCCATTCTTTATTCACACCTTCTATTCAGTACCATCTGCCTCCCACAAGAACTTGATGTCCTAGGTTCTGTATGAGTTGTGCTGCACAATTGATCTGATTCTTAATCTGATGATAATCAATCACAATGTCAGCCTGCGCAATTACATAACCACAAAGCTCTGTGATTTTATTAAGTATAAAATGTGCGTGTGTGAATGTGATGACTTATTCTCTGCCTGTGTGGAGTATGTTCATTATCTACGCCCATAACCAATCAGTCTCTGTTTAAGCAGTGAAGCATGTGCAGTGGACGCTCACATGACAGGTGTGCAGGCCAGAGGGCTGTACTTTGAAGGGACGTTAACCGACGCCAATTTAAGGGATCCTTTCCAGTTTGTTCCATGACTCCTATAATAACATTTGAGCCCATCAGTGGTGAAAATTAGCGGTTTACTTTGACACAGATGCTTGACTCAGGATTACAGTGTAGAACCGTTTTGTGGTTGCTGCTTTTAGCGTTCTAATTCAATACTGGTTAGAACCAGATTCAGGTTAAAAAAATCACAGTTTTTCTTTAACTCAGGGTTATCAAGAAAAGTCGAGGAAAGTCAAGGTTGACCGAATTGGATTGCCTAAATTGTACTACGACTGTGATTTTAAGGTGTTCGCTGACTCCATGTTGCTTAATCGGAGATTGGACGTTTGCATGAAAAGCACACTTTGGCCAATGCAGGCCAAGTTTACGACCACTGGCTCGTGGAACACCACGGCAGCCAAAAAGGCCAGACAGGCTTGTTATTGCCGTCAGAGTACATTTGTAATTTGATACCGTGTTTGTCGTAGGCTAGGCTATGTTGTCTATTTTGGCGGTTTTTGTCCATATTTAATATGATTTGAGATGTAAGGACACGTACAATAGTCTAGCTGAAGATGTTAACACAAGTAGAAACATTTAATTTAACCTACAAATGGGCTACAGTTCTGAAATTGACCCGTTACTCACCGATGAAGTAAAATCTACCGCTTAGGATAAATGTCTGAATATAATTATAATAGAACATAATAACCTCTTCCTCTATTCTCCTGAATTTCTCTAACGGGATTAATAAAAGTTTAGCTTATCTTATCTTAATGCTATTGGGTGAAGGATCACTACATTCTATCAATCATTTCAGCTGCAACCCTAGTTGAAAGCGCACCAGCAACAAGACCGGATTCAATTGAATATTTTTTATATCAAGTGGTAGGCTATGCATTACTGTTTTAGTATAGATGAGGTGTGTTGCCTACACTTACAATAGCCTATGCATGTGTCCACAGCAAACAGAAAAAGGCTGAGCTTGTGAACTGGAGGAGGTCCACCTCCTGCGACTTATTCACTCTTACAGGAGTTAACCACCATACACAGGAAGGACTTATTCACTCACAGGAGTTAACCACTGTACACAGGAAGGACTTTTTCACACTCACAGGAGTTAACCACTGTACACAGGAAGGACTTATTCACACTCACAGGAGTTAACCACTGTACACAGGAAGGACTTATTCACTCACAGGAGTTAACCACTGGGCCCTGGTGGAAGGACTTATTCACACTCACAGGAGTTAACCACTGTACACAGGAAGGACTTATTCACATTCACAGGAGTTAACCACTGTACACAGGAAGGACGTATTCACTCTCACAGGACTTATTCACACTCACAGGAGTTAACCACTGGGCCCTGGTGGAAGGACACCAGGGGTCAGGCAGTTCTGACTCAATGCCGCCCCTTTATGTACAGGGTCATATTATACCAGCTTGTTTGATTGCCAAGTTAAAGAGTTCACATGCTTGTCTTATGTACAGTTGAAGAGATGCTTTTGGGCTGCTCAAGCAAGTAGGCTCATGATGCCATTGGTTTATTATATCCTTAATGTAATATGACTGTCTCACACAACTGTGGTGGCTGGCTGCTGGTTAGATAGACTGTACAGCAAACAATGTTCGAGTCATACCAGTTGGATTTTCATGTAGATTCTGCACATACAATATACGTTTTATTTTTGCATGTTAGGAAAATTCTTAACCTATACCATTTGGTCTGATTTTTCCTCACACTCACAAAGGGGAAAAAAAAAAAAAAAACATTTCCTGATTTTTGTTTACAAAGAAAGTGGCTGGTCCGTGTGAGTAGACACACCCTGTGTGTTCAGCTTGCAGAGCACGGTCTTATTTTAGGCCCTGCTGTCTGACCACTTTCTGTGGAGGAGGCAAGCATTCTGTGGTCTCAATATGTAGTCATGGAGCACCCCACCCCCCCGTTTCCTCTCTGTCTGATGGCCCCCTGAAGCACTCCTTTCTTTTCTTTTTTTTTTGCATGAGCCATCATTCTTCCTTTGTCGCACTCTATCTGTTTTCTTCCCCTTGTAGGTTCCCTATACAGGTTCCTTTCCATACTTTCTCCCTCTGCTCTCCCGTATTTCCCTACTCCACCCTTCTGCCTTTCTCTCGGCTCACTGTTAAACAAAGTAGCGCCTGTTCCTCCTGTCCAGTGTGTGTGTGTGTGTGTTCACACCCGTCTGCCAAACCACACAGAGAGCCTCCCGTCTGAGGGAGGAGCAGGCTGGCCGCTGTGGTCACAACTACCGTCTGCACTGTATTGTGTTTATATATATCCAGTCTGACTGCGCAACTAAACTCGCCCACTACTCAGGATCTGTTTCAGACACAGCAGTTTGAACATGCATGCTCAAATGTGTTTAATTTCCCCCCTGTGTCAATTTTAGAAAAGGAGGCTTGGTTGGCCATTATTCAATTACAGAAGTGTTGCCCTGTAAGCTATAGTAACTATTTTCAATTATAGTAGTAGTTGTTTGAAATGAACTGTTGACTTAAGTATGAGTTATATTTGAGTTTCATGCATACTTCTGATTGAGTATGGATGGGGCGATCTCATTCTGGGTTACTGTAGTCCACTTCTGTGTCTAGATGTTCTCTTATGTCTGTTCTCTCCCTTTATTCCAGTGACTTTCTGATTCTACCAGGATTTATTGACTTCAGTGCTGATGATGTGGTAAGAATCCCATTGTGCTTTTTAAGATTCAAATAATCATTTAATAATGCTGGAAAAGCTCATCCACACCATATATGTATTGGATGCCCTCTAAACTTGTCGTGTTAAGAGGTTTGGGAGCCTGGTATGCTTAAAATCAATGGAATTGTATTGGCCTCCTTTTCTCAAGCAACTAGCTGCCAGTCTCCATAAGATGCCATCTGGGCTTCCTTAGCAGTACCACATTCAAAACAAAATGGCTGCATGTAATCTAGCTTCCCAAAAATCTCTCTCCATCTCTTTCTCTGTGACACTTTATTTTTTCTTTGCTCGCATATTCTATCACTCCTTCCTTCACAAATATTGTTTTTGTCGTCTCCTGACATTGATGTCTCTTTATAACGTGTGTCCTTTTTCTCCTCCGTTCACCTTTGTGCTCAGTGTTGTCATGTGGACAGGTACTGGGTGGGCTCAGGGTAGTTCTATGAATGAATAGGGTAACATAGTCCAAATGTAGTGTATGTGGTTCGTGTTTGTTTTACAGAATTGAAGATGACCTTGTTTACAACCACTGGTTCTCAACTGGTCTGGCCTTGGCACCCACAATTTCCCATGGTCATTAAGTTGTGACTCAAATTCTACAGCCTAGAATTCAAGCCATAAAATAAACAGACAAATATAAACATGGGGCCTACTTTTATCCCTGCATTCACATCATCTAAGTCGAAGACATCAGATAGAATAGACATCGAAGTCTAAGACTTCACGTTATATATTCATCAAATTAGGGGGTGACAGTGGTACAGGAGGTAGAGAAGTCGTTTAGTAATCAGAAGGTTGCTAGTTCGATTCCCTGTCGAAGCGTCCTTGAGCAAGGCCCTGAACCCCTAATTGCTCCTGATGTGCAGTGTGCCATCAGTGTAAATGTAAAATGTGTATACATACATTGTAAGTCGCTTTGGATAAAAGCGTCTGCTAAATGACTAAATGTAAATGTAAATGTAAAATTAGCTTGTTGCACAAACATAGGCAACATGTTGATTTCTTTCCCACACACAAAACTGCATATAACACACCTGCAACTGCAAATTACAAAAAAATACATTACCAGCAATATCACTACAGGAATTGGCTAATACATTCCCCAACAATATAACTACAGTAATTAGCTAAAATGTGTAACAATTGTGAGTTCTAACACACAAATTCTCGCCCATCCGTTCCATCCATGTGAACAGCAATTGAGTTGAAGCTCTCCTCGCTCACAGTACAGCAGTGCTCCAGCCAACACTTCAGACTCTCACACAGAAGGCAGTGCATCTGTCACTCACGCAGAACTTTCTCTGAGACCTCCCTTTTCCCTTTTGATAAAAAGATAACATTAATGTTCATATATTTCCTACCACAGTCATTCAAGTTACACACACGAACTCTTCGACCCGTTCAGAATGATTCCACTACCCACCAGTTGAGAAACACTGGTTTCAACCATTCTGAACGACTCACAAGCCTGGTTTATCCATGCAGTGTTAGTCTGCCCCCTTGTGGAGAAATCAACACAAATCCAAATATAAGAAATTATTGGGCTTAACTCCCATGGTGGAGTAGCTGCTGAAAGTGAAACTGAACGTATCTTCCTCTGTAGGACCTCACATCTGCTGAAAGTGAAACTGAATGTATCTTCCTCTGTAGGACCTCACATCTGCTGAAAGTGAAACTGAATGTATCTTCCTCTGTAGGACCTCACATCTGCTGAAAGTGAAACTGAATGTATCTTCCTCTGTAGGACCTCACATCTGCTGAAAGTGAAACTGAATGTATCTTCCTCTGTAGGACCTCACATCTGCTGAAAGTGAAACTGAATGTATCTTCCTCTGTAGGACCTCACATCTGCTTTAACCAAAAAAATCACGCTGAAGACGCCACTCATTTCATCACCGATGGATACAGTGACGGAGTCTTCAATGGCCATAGCCATGGCGGTAAGCCCCTCTTCTCTGGCTTCCTTGCTGCTACGTTTGCTGAGTAAGATATGAATGGTTTCCTCTAATGGATGACTTGTTTTCTAGCTTATGGGGGGCATTGGCATTATACATCACAACTGCACTCCAGAATTCCAGGCTAATGAAGTTCGCAAAGTGAAGGTAAGAAATGGCTATTTTAAGGACATTACAAGTTTTCTAATTCATGCGTTCCTGCTCTGCAGTTTTGTTCAAGGTTGAGGTTTTGCATATGCACTCACTGATCACTTTATCAGTGACGCCTCTATGCACTTATTTCTGCACTATATATTAATCAGCCACTTGTGTGGCAGCTGTGCAGTGCATGAGATCATGCCGATACGGGTCAGGAGCTTCAGTTCATCCACCATCAGAATGGGGGAAGAAATGTGATCGTTGCTGTCAGACAGGCTCTTTTGAGTAATTCTGTCAACCATCAGTTCAGTTCATGAGTGGCAGTTCTGCGGACAGAAACGCCTTGTTTATAAGGTTAACTCCGGTTGCGGTAACTCTATAACCACGAGAACCACTCGGTACAATTGTGGTGATCTGGAAAGCATCTCAGAATGCTCAACACATCATCAAACCTTGAGATGGAGGGGCCACAACAGCAGAAGACCTGGTCAAGTTCCACTTCTGTCAGCCAAGAACAGAACGCTGTGAGCCTCACCAGAACTGGGCACTTGTAGACCGGAAAAACATAGCATAGGTCTGGTGGTCTGGTTTCTGCTGAGACACAGTAGGCTAGGCTAGAGCTAGGCTCAGAATTTGGTGCCAATAGCATGAATCCATGGAGCCAACCTGCATTGGTTTAGTGGTGTGGGGAATGTTTTCTTGGCACACTTTGCCCTGTAAATGCCAACCAATCATCTCTTGATCTCCTGCTGACCCTGGGCAGCCCTTCGTGGCCACGATTGACCTATCCTCTAATGGCTGCTTCCAGCATGATAATGCACCATGTCACTAAGCTCAAGTCATCTCCAACTAGTGTCATGACTCACATAACAGTGAGTTCAGTGTTCTTCCGTGGCCTTCCCAGTCACCGGATCGAAATCTAATAGAACACGTTTGGGAGCTGACAAATCTGAAAGATTGTGTGATGCAGTCATGTCAGCACGTACCAGAATCTCAGGAATGTTCCAACATCTTGTGGAATCCATGACCTGAAGAATTGTGTGTGTGTGTGTTTTGGGAGCAGAGGGAGGCCCTACCCAGTGTTAGTATCGTGTTCCCAATACAGGGCTCAGGGAGGGCATGTTTAATTTGGGCTCTTTTTTTGTCAGACCAACTTATGCAGAACAAGAACAAGCTAGAATCTGTGAAAAAAAAAGAAATTCAACCATGCTAAAAGTTCCAATATATTTGTGTGTGTGTGTGTGTGTGTGTGTGTGTGTGTGTGTGTGTGTGTGTGTGTGTGTGTGTGTGTAGAGGTTTGAGCAAGGTTTCATCACAGACCCGGTCGTCATGAGCCCGCACCACACAGTGGGTGACGTGTCTGAGGCCAAGGTGCGCCACGGCTTCTCGGGCATCCCCGTCACAGAGACTGGCAAGATGGGCGGCAAACTGGTGGGCATCGTCACGTCACGAGACATCGACTTCCTGTTGGAGAAAGACCACGGCAAGCCTTTGTCTGAGGTATGTTTGTGTGCATGTCTGTTAGCTGTGGGGTTGGGATATGATGGTGTGTTTGTGAGTGAGTGTCTGTTAGCTGTGAGGTTGGGATATGATGGTGTGTTTGTGAGTGAGTGTCTGTTAGCTGTGGGGTCGGGATATGATGGTGTGTTTGTGAGTGAGTGTCTGTTAGCTGTGGGGTTGGGATATGATGGTGTGTTTGTGAGTGAGTGTCTGTTAGCTGTGGGGTTGGGATATGATGGTGTGTTTGTGAGTGAGTGAGTGAGTGTTAGCTTGGGGTTGGGATAGGATGGTGTGCTTGTGAGTGAGTGAGTGTCTGTTAGCTGTTGGGTTGGGATATGATGGTGTGTTTGTGAGTGAGTGAGTGAGTGTTAGCTTGGGGTTGGGATAGGATGGTGTGCTTGTGAGTGAGTGAGTGTCTGTTAGCTTGGGGTTGGGATATGATGGTGTGCTTGTGAGTGAGTGTCTGTTAGCTGTGGGGTTGGGATAGGATGGTGTGTTTGTGAGTGAGTGTCTGTTAGCTGTGGGGTCGGGATATGATGGTGTGTGTGTGAGTGAGTGTCTGTTAGCTGTGGGGTCGGGATAGGATGGTGTGTTTGTGAGTGAGTGAGTGTCTGTTAGCTTGGGGTTGGGATATGATGATGGTGTGTTTGTGAGTGAGTGTCTGTTAGCTGTGGGGTTGGGATATGATGGTGTGTTTGTGAGTGAGTGTCTGTTAGCTGTGGGGTCGGGATATGATGGTGTGTTTGTGAGTGAGTGAGTGTCTGTTAGCTTGGGGTTGGGATATGATGATGGTGTGTTTGTGAGTGAGTGTCTGTTAGCTGTGGGGTTGGGATATGATGGTGTGTTTGTGAGTGAGTGTCTGTTAGCTGTGGGGTCGGGATATGATGGTGTGTTTGTGAGTGAGTGTCTGTTAGCTGTGGGGTCGGGATATGATGGTGTGTTTGTGAGTGAGTGTCTGTTAGCTGTGGGGTTGGGATATGATGGTGTGTTTGTGAGTGAGTGTCTGTTAGCTGTGGGGTTGGGATATGATGGTGTGTTTGTGAGTGAGTGTCTGTTAGCTTGGGGTCGGGATATGATGGTGTGTTTGTGTGCATGTCTGTTAGTTTGGGGTTGGGATATGATGATGGTGTGTTTGTGAGTGAGTGAGTGTTAGCTGTGGGGTTGGGATATGATGATGGTGTGTTTGTGAGTGAGTGTCTGTTAGCTGTGGGGTTGGGATATGATGATGTGTTTGTGAGTGAGTGTCTGTTAGCTGTGGGGTTGTTATATGATGGTGTGTTTGTGAGTGAGTGTCTGTTAGCTGTGGGGTCGGGATATGATGATGATGTGCTTGTGAGTGAGTGTCTGTTAGCTGTTGGCTTGGGATATGATGGTGTGTTTGTGAGTGAGTGAGTGTCTGTTAGCTGTGGGGTCGGGATATGATGGTGTGTTTGTGAGTGAGTGTCTGTTAGCTGTGGGGTTGGGATATGATGATGATGTGCTTGTGAGTGAGTGTCTGTTAGCTGTTGGCTTGGGATATGATGGTGTGTTTGTGAGTGAGTGAGTGTCTGTTAGCTGTGGGGTCGGGATATGATGGTGTGTTTGTGAGTGAGTGTCTGTTAGCTGTGGGGTTGGGATATGATGGTGTGTTTGTGAGTGAGTGAGTGTCTGTTAGCTGTGGGGTCGGGATATGATGGTGTGTTTGTGAGTGAGTATCTGTTAGCTTGGGGTTGGGATATGATGATGGTGTGTTTGTGAGTGAGTGTCTGTTAGCTGTGGGGTCGGGATATGATGGTGTGCTTGTGAGTGAGTGTCTGTTAGCTGTTGGGTTGGGATATGATGGTGTGTTTGTGAGTGAGTGAGTGTCTGTTAGCTGTGGGGTTGGGATATGATGATGGTGTGTTTGTGAGTGAGTGTCTGTTAGCTGTGGGGTTGGGATATGATGGTGTGTTTGTGTTTGAGTGTCTTGATGGATGTTTTGTTTTTCAGGTAATGACTAAAAGAGAAGAACTTGTTGTTGCTCCAGCTGGTGTCACTTTGAAGGAGGCTAACGACATACTCCAGCGCAGTAAGAAAGGTAACTGGAGAACAGACCAGATTGATGAGCAACCGGAATCCAAAACATTATTCATAGTGCAACACATCCACTTCTCTGCAAATAATGTGTTAAATATCCATGTTTTGATTTATGAATTGTTTTCTGTATGCATTTGTTTGACAATAACTATGAAATGATCCAAACGGTAATGGGATTGAGAGCTTGACCGCTAACAGGCGTCTGCGTTTCCATTTAGGCAAACTTCCCATTGTGAATGACAAGGATGAGTTGGTGGCCATCATCGCACGCACAGACCTGAAGAAGAACAGGGATCACCCCCTGGCCTCCAAAGACTCGCGCAAACAGCTGCTGTGTGGCGCTGCCATCGGCACCCGCGAGGACGACAAGTACCGCCTGGACCTCCTCACGCAGGCGGGCGTGGACATGGTGGTGCTGGTGAGGACTTATCTGTGGACATGATTCTTGGGCCGAGACAGTCAAGATACAAATTATAGGCCTCTACTCCTATTACCAGACTTGGACTTAAGTGACTCTATAAGGGATTCATGAATTTTGAGTTTGCATGAATACAAATAACCACTGGTATTGGCTAGTTTCACCCAGAATTCTGTGCAGAAGTCATCATTGCTACCTTCAAATAGTTTTCTGACTCTTGTCCAGTAATGCAATATATCAATAACATCTCAAACTACCAGTTAACATGCTTGATACTTACTTGATGCTTGATACATATATCGGTTATATTTGCAACTGACCGAGAGAACAGCCCTGGTAATGTGTAATTTTTGTCATTAACAGGTCAATTAATTTACACTGTTGATGCTGCTTAAAAAAATGTCATAATCATAGGATGGACTCAGCCTTCAAACTTTTTGGGGGAATTATTCTTAAGAGCAAATGAAAAATGTTTGATACTTCATTGTTTTTTTTATATATATATACATATACATATATTGGTTATATTTGCAAGTGACCGAGAGAACAGCCCTGGTAATGTGTCATTTTTGGCATTAACAGGTCAATTCATTTACACTGGTGATGCTGTTTTTGATAATCATAGGATGGACTCGTGGAAATGTTCCCACATGTTCTCTATTCAGCTGCTGACTACCCTTTCTCTATTAGGATTCTTCCCAAGGCAACTCGGTCTATCAGATCAGTATGATCCACTACATCAAGCAGAAGTATCCGGAGCTGCAGGTGGCCGGGGGAAATGGTGAGTGATTGGCCTGTTAGAGATGGTTCTGATCTGTTCATGATGATGGTGAGTGATTGGCCTGTTAGAGATGGTTCTGATCTGTTCCAGATGGCTGTGTGTCTGTTAGAGATAGTTCTGATCTGTTCATGATGATGATGGTGAGTGACTGGCCTGTTAGAGATGGTTCTGATCTGTTCCAAATGGTGAGTGACTGGCCTGTTAGATGGTTCTGATCTGTTCCAAATGGTGTGTGTCTGTTAGAGATGGTTCTGATCTGTTCCAAATGGCTGTGTGTGTCTGTTAGAGATAGTTCTGATCTGTTCCTAATGGTGAGTGATTGGTCTGTTAGAGATAGTTCTGATCTGTTCCAAATGGCTGTGTGTGTCTGTTAGAGATGGTTCTGATCTGTTCCAAATAGCTGTGTGTGTCTGTTAGAGATGGTTCTGATCTGGTCATGATGGTGAGTGATTGGTCTGTTGGGGCGACAGTGGTACAGTGGTAGAGAAGTCGTTTAGTAATCAGAAGGTTGCTAGTTCGATTCCCTGTCGAAGCGTCCTTGAGCAAGACACTGAACCCCTAATTGCTCCTGATGTGCAGTGTGCCATCAGTGTAAATGTAAAAATGTAAAATGTGTATACATTGTAAGTCGCTTTGGATAAAAGCGTCTGCTAAATGACTAAATGTAAATGTCTGTTAGAGATGGTTCTGATCTGTTCCAAATGGCTGTGTGTGTCTGTTAGATATGGTTCTGATCTGTTCCAAATGTCTGTGTGTGTCTGTTAGAGATGGTTCTGATCTGTTCATGATGATGGTGAGTGATTGGCCTGTTAGAGATAGTTCTGATCTGTTCCAAATGGCTGTGTGTGTCATGCTGCTGTTTCTTCTTCTGTGTTTTGTGCAGTGGTGACCGCTGCCCAGGCGAAGAACCTGATCGATGCTGGAGCGGACGCCCTGCGAGTGGGCATGGGCTGCGGGTCCATCTGCATCACACAGGAAGGTATGGAGGGGGGGCCTTGGGACTCAACATGTTAATGATTCACTTAGGTTCACCAGTCGACTGTGCTGGCAGGAGTCGAGCAGGATCTGTGCATGTCCCCCCCCCTGTTCTATACCAAAGGTAGATGGGCGGTGGAGGGGAGGGGTGAGATTGAGAGCGAGCACCAAAGCAAGTGCTGCGGCTGATGAGGCATATTGAGTTGAAATGAAGGGTGTTTGATATGATATGAGAGGGCTGCGGCTGATGAGGCATATTGAGTTGAAATGAAGGGTGTTTGATATGATATGAGAGGGCTGCAGCTGATGAGGCATATTGAGTTGAAATGAAGGGTGTTTGATGATATGAGAGTGCTGTGGCTGATGAGGCATATTGAGTTGAAATGAAGGGTGTTTGATATGATATGAGAGGGCTGTGGCAAGTGTGTTCATTGTTATGAACTTGTGTTTAGAATGCCATTGACTGACTGGTTGTATTTAGAATGCCATTGACTGACTGGTTGTATTTAGAATGCCATTGACTGACTGGTTGTATTTAGAATGCCATTGACTGACTGGTTGTGTTTAGAATGCCATTGACTGACTGATTGTGTTTAGAATGCCATTGACTGACTGACTGTGTTTAGAATGCCATTGACTGACTGGTTGTGTTTAGAATGCCATTGACTGACTGGTTGTATTTAGAATGCCATTGACTGACTGGTTGTGTTTAGAATGCCATTGACTGACTGGTTGTGTTTAGAATGCCATTGACTGACTGGTTGTGTTTAGAATGCCATTGACTGACTGGTTGTATTTAGAATGCCATTGACTGACTGGTTGTATTTAGAATGCCATTGACTGACTGGTTGTGTTTAGAATGCCATTGACTGACTGGTTGTGTTTAGAATGCCATTGACTGACTGGTTGTATTTAGAATGCCATTGACTGACTGGTTGTGTTTAGAATGCCATTGACTGACTGGTTGTGTTTAGAATGCCATTGACTGACTGGTTGTATTTAGAATGCCATTGACTGACTGGTTGTGTTTAGAATGCCATTGACTGACTGGTTGTGTTTAGAATGCCATTGACTGACTGGTTGTGTTTAGAATGCCATTGACTGACTGATTGTGTTCCTCCTCCAGTCATGGCGTGTGGCCGGCCGCAGGGCACCTCGGTGTACAAGGTGGCGGAGTACGCCAGGCGCTTTGGTGTGCCCATCATTGCCGACGGCGGCATCCAGACGGTGGGCCACATAGTGAAGGCCCTGTCTCTCGGCGCCTCCACAGGTCTGTGCTCTTTGAATGATGATCCACCTTTGGGACCCATTATGCTTGTCCTAATACCATTCATTTGCCAATGCATACTGAAGTGTAACCTCAATATTACATTGACAGCAATGCATTTACTCATTTCTCATACTCATCAGTTGACCTCTTGACCTCTCTTCCCAATAGTGATGATGGGCTCTCTGCTGGCGGCCACGACTGAAGCCCCAGGGGAGTACTTCTTCTCCGACGGCGTGAGGCTCAAGAAGTACAGAGGAATGGGCTCTTTGGACGCCATGGAGAAGAACATCAGCAGTCAGAAACGCTACTTCAGGTCTGAAGACCACCTGCCATTGCATTCATGCATGTAGCAGAAACCATGTCATCTCTGATCCCGTGTATATAGTCTTAAATACCTGGGATTTAAAGATCATTTGACTTGGGTTTTGGGTTTCACCAACAAGAATCTTTTGCCTCCAAATGGATGTTTTTAAAAAAAATATTTTATGGTTGACTGATCTTTGCTGTTTTATTTTGGCAGTGAGGGAGACAACGTTAAAGTGGCTCAGGGGGTATCCGGCTGTGTTCAGGATAAAGGCTCCATCCACAAATTCATCCCTTATCTGATTGCTGGCATTCAGCACGGCTGCCAGGACATCGGAGCCAAAAGCCTGTCTGTACTACGGTGGGTGTCTCTTTGGGTTTCTCATTGTTTTTCTGGAGAGCGAGAGAATAAGAGTGGCCTTAAGTCTCACTTACTGAATGTCCCTCTGGCTCCACCATCTACATTTACATTACATTTACATTACATTTAGTCATTTAGCAGACGCTTTTATCCAAAGCGACTTACAAGGATGTATACACATTTTTCACTGATGGCACACTGCACATCAGGAGCAATTAGGGGTTCAGTGTCTTGCTCAAGGACGCTTCGACAGGGAATCGAACTAGCAACCTTCTGATTACTAACCGACTTCTCTACCCCCTGCACCACTGTCGCCCATCTAGCTCCATGATGTACTCCGGAGAGCTGAAGTTTGAGAAGAGGACCACGTCCGCCCAGGTGGAGGGAGGAGTGCACGGCCTCCACTCGTAAGTCAGCACAGAGGGGTTGGACCACAGAGGGGTTGGGGTTCTGGAGACTACTTGAGGCAGGAGGGAGTTAGCATTTGGTTTATCAGGACCAATCTATCCCTTCTCTGAAGGCAGTCACATCATTAGCCTTGACTTAGATGTGTTTTTCAGCTAATCAAAGAAAAATGAGCGAATAAAAGAATAAATGTGTACGTAGTCCTCATCCACAGTGAAATCTTTCCTCTGTTTGTCTCTCTGCCGGGCCTGTAGGTACTCTTTTGTACCATGTAAGTACATGCTAAGCTTGTAGTGAAGAGTCATCCAAATGGTTGCTGTAGTGATATGCCATAGAAAGCTGGGAGGAATTCAGTCGCCACATTAATATGCCATGACGTGAATAGACAACGGGCCAACTGTTTCAATCTTTGTGTACAACTTGCCATAGAACCATTTTTGTACGCACAATCCTACGCCATAGAACCATGTGTACATAGAACCATGTGTACGCACAATCCTACGATGTGTGTACAAAGGTTTTCAAACCCGTTCCCGTCATAATCTGAAAGTGATGGAACAGCCTTAAAGTCATGTACTTGTGAATGCGCTTAATATCCACCCCCATAATGATCCTTATATAAAAGACGCACCAGATTGCTCAGATTAGCATGAACATCTTATGGGTACACCTCCTCATAGAAGAAGGTGTGCCTATGGATGCACTTGAAATATATCTCCTGCTGTAAATTCAGCCGCCATTTTGAGTCGCGTCAAGATGTGGCCTTCAGGACTGAACTGATCGGCTGTATGCTAATATGGTGACCAATTGCTGTAGACTGAGCGAGTAGCATATTGATTTGTATTGATCTGTACCCAGCATTGTGGGGATCTGAAATGGATTTGCGTTCGCAGTTACGAGAAACGGCTGTACTGAGACGGAACTGAGGGAGGAGCCTGATGTCCCCACTGCAGCTGCGACCAAACGCAAACGATGTATCTGACAACACCTCACCCAGTCCCTTGGACCCCACCACAGAACTCCCTGTCCCTCCCAAGGCCCCCCTCAGACAGACACAGGATGCTAGGACCGAGGGACCCCTCAGGACCCCTCAGGACCCATGGGATTCACACTACAGATGGAACATCAGGGTTTACAGGAACAATCCCAGTGAACAAATTGACTAGTGATCTCTCGATTTTGATTTGTGTGCGCGTGTGTACATGTGTTATGGTGGTGATAATCACAGCGGAGATGGCCTCTCTGGTACTGGTCAAGCTGTTTATAGTCTCTGAAGTAACATGAGACGCTGCACCCTTACCAGCAGTTCCATGTTTTTGAAGTTTCCATTGCCAACACACTTCCAGAAGTCCACTCCATGCCAACCGAGTGTGTCAGTACTCTTAGTGTGGAGTAGTTTTGTAACTATTGAAGTTCTAAAAAAATGTGTAGTTTTGTAACCATCAAAGTTGGTTTTCTTTTTGAAAATTTGAAATGTTTCTGTTCCACCATCTGAATGTGTCTTCCTTCCTTACGGGGTCTCCCACCATGTTTCTCAATCACCAGTTATATGAAGGTTGTCCTCCATGTTTCTCAATCACCAGTTATATGAAGGTTGTCCTCCATGTTTCTCAATCACCAGTTATATGAAGGTTGTCCTCCATGTTTCTCATCACCAGTTATATGAAGGTTGTCCTCCATGGAGAAGTTTACTTCTTGTGTTGGTCGGTCATACCCCATCAAAGAACCTTAAACCAAATGAATATTCCGCCTCTCCTAGAGTATAATGAAGTTTTGTTCAGTGTGCCGTTTCCACTCATGTCAAGGTTTGGGACCAGAAGCTAGCTCTAGCTTTTATTTTTCTGGGATGGTTTTCATCCTAATATATGTCGGATGACAATCGAGAATCTCCTGACTGGAATTTTAAAAAAAATATGTAAATTGTTCCAGACTGATGCAGAAGAGACTGGCCTGTATGAGGGCTTTTGATATGCATGTTCTGTTAATTGATGATTCTTTTTTTTTTATAGCCATATCATGGCTGTATTTGTACTAGACTTTTTCCTATTAACCTTCTGCTGATTGGTCTGTATTTCTCATGCGCTAACACGACTTCCACGTCAGTCAGGAAGCGCCGTGCCGCCGGTCACATACAGTATTTTGCTAATTTGCTAACTATTAACTTCTGTTATGTGTGTCTTGCGTTGTTACTCTGGCTTATGTGTTTTGTTTGGGATGCCAATAATATGCCTTTTAAATAGAGGACCACGTGCAAAATGCTGAGGTCAGAAGTCTTCTATCTAAATAAGCTTAGATCCATCCAGTGTATGCGCTGTGCTTTTTGTCACAGGTCTTTTGAAGTGGGCTTAATCGCCTTTACCTTCTGTACATCATCTTACATCTTGGATGTAGTTCCGTTCCCCCCCCCCTCCCCCGCATTGCAAAAACTGTTTTGCTGCGAACATTACCTCATCGTCTGACACGCAGTGGTGGAGCCTTGTTGTACTGTATGTTAATGTACATGATGTGTGAAGTTGATGCAGTTAACCCCTGGGAATGTTTGTTGCTAGTTGGAGGTTACATAAATCATGGTCAATAATCTCTTGGCTTGCCTTGTAGATATAACAATATTTACAACCCACTATTTAGCTGACATTAAAGTTGCTTATGCTGTCCAATATTGTTGTAAAATAAATGCAAAATAAAAAAATTGTGTTTCATTCAGCATTTCTTACAAAGAACCGATTGGAAGATTTAGCATTTTATTATATTTGCAATGAATCCATTAGTTGGCATCACTGATATCCTTTCAATATGGCCTTTCACCAGCAGGTCTAGAAAATAACATGCACACTAAAAATGTAGAAATTCACATCTTTGTTACTTTTGGCTAAGAATATTAAGAGGACATTATAAATTTTGGCAGACAATTAGCACATCATTCATATTCAAAGGTATGACCCATCTGAGAGTACAGTCAATGCAAATCTAGCTGCCTGTTTTTGGCAGCATGTTCCCAATGCCACCAGAAGGGGGCGATATAATGCGACAAAATATTGTACATGTCTTCTCTATGAAGCAAAGCAACACTATTGTCAAGCAGTATGAAAGCATACAAAGCTAAAATGAAGTAATTTTACCTGTAGTGCATTAAATATGTATATTTATATAAAGTGTGATGATGCCTTTCAATTCTATTACAATTTAAATGTATATAATATTTCAGTAGTTATTCAGTCACAGTATTCTTTATGTAGAATATAAAAATGTTTTGTACAAACAGGTTTACAATTCTCAACAATCACACTTATCTGAAACTTTCAAAAAAGTTTACAAATGTTGGCATCCTACAGTTTTACATTTTACAAACTTTTTACAAAATTATTCTTGGCTTTCAGAACTTTGTGGCACTCTATGCACGTACAATTCACCTGCATCAGTCTTCCTATCTGAGCAATCTAGAGATGTATTAACCTGTAAAATGTTTTTGTAAAAAATTGTTTGTGTCTGAAAATTTTAGGTGTGGGTTCATGGACTGAGGAACATCTTAAGAGCTCCTTAAGCTCGAAAGTATCTCCCCGATAAGAAAGAAAGGACAAGACACACGCTTTGTACCCAACATATGACAACTGCAAAGACACCCTAAGTTTAAAATCCTTGTCCAAACCAAATTTTAACATTTTTAACAGATCTTTAGTCTACATTAATGTTAATTAGACAAGCTAGACTGCACTATGAACTGTAGGCATACAATCCACCTTTACATTTGGTAAGAGCCTTCATTCAACACTCAAACGATCCTTGCTTTAGCACTTTTGACCGTCTATTGATTCATTCACTTCTACATTACCGTATTTATACATAGTTTTCTTCTTAATTCTGTGCTTATTTGTGTCAGTGTACATGTAGAAACTAAATGCACCCTTTACAAGTCAATGGTTTCGCTACAGATGCTCAGTGCGTCTATCTGTCTGCACACACTTTTAAACTCTTCCTGGACAGATTGATCCAGCTCTGAAGGCATGTCTAGGCTATCCTGTGAAGCCAAGTCCAGATTGCGGTACTGTCTCTGGTGGTCCGAGGGCAGTGCACGCCCCGAGCTGCTGCTGAGAGACGAAGGCCGGGGGTTCAACTCAGGACTGGAGCAGAGGACTAAGGATGAGCCAGCCAGAGACGGCCTGTACAGAGAAGAGGTGCTGGACCCTCCGCGCCAGCCTTCAGGGGAGGAACAGCAGGAGGACGACGCAGGGGAGGGGGAACGGGAAGGTGCTAAGCCCATCTGGGAGGCTTCCTTTTGGGCATGGTTGGGGTGAGAGGCTTGGGGGAGGATCTCCATACAGGAGGAGGTCCGGAAGAGACCTGGGTCTGAGGGGAGGTTCTCCCGGAGTGGCAGGGTGCAGCTGGACTGAGCCATCAGGGTGTCACGCGTGGACACGGAGTAATCAGGGCCGAAGCTGAAGCTGAAGGGCCTGAGAGGACTGAAGAGGCTCATGGGAAAGAGGTCCTCGCTGAAGAGAGCCTCGTCGATGCTGCGCCGCAGGTTGATGGGTGACGGGGGTCGGAGGTCAGTGGTGGAGTCACTGCCACAGGATGACTCCCTCGTGTCTGGAACCGCACCAGGTGGGTCAAGGTCAAAATCTCGATAGGCCAGGGCACGGTTGCTATGATATAAAAGGTCTAGCCCATTTAGACTGCTACCCATTCGCTCATCAACCAGTGAATACAGAGGAAGGCACTCTGTCTCCCCGTGTCCAATAGTGTCACAGATGGCCAGCTTCTCTTGGTGGTTCAAGTTCCAGTGGTAGCTCCCTGGAAGGATGGGAGATTTGGCAGCCAGTAGTTCTGTCCAGCAGTTCCCCGGCTGTGGCAGGTGGTCGGAGCAGTAAACAGGCTGTGCCACCACCAGGGCCAGGGTGAGGCACACTCCAGCCTCACAGATCCGACAGCTGAGCTGAAACGACCACCAGGGCCAGGGCGTAAAGACCTCCGGACCACCAGCAAACCCCATGGCATGAAGCATGGCGTAGAGCTGCAGGCCAGCACAGGCTAGGGAGAGGACCGCCGAGAGGAAGACTGCAGCCGCTGCTCGCTCCCAGTCACGGCTCTCTGCAAAGGGACAGCGGTTGTAGCGCTCGGCTGGAGTGGGGGAGGTGTTGTTGAGGTGGTATATGTGCTTGGAGTCGGCGCGTACGTAACAGTAGAACACAAAGTAAGCAGCAGACAGAAATGAAGCCAGGGCAACGAAAGCCCCTCTGGAGACCAGGGAGAGGAAGAGGCACAGGGACGCCCCCTGCTGGTCGTCTGTGCTGAGGAGGGTCATGGGGCCGAATGCAGCCGTGAAGTGGAGCAGCACCAGGCAGGCCAGACAGCAGGGCCTTTGGAAGGCTGAGTAGGAGAGCTGCATCCTGGAGCGCATGGAGAGCAGGAGAAAGACCAGGCCGAACGCTGCAGTCAGGCAGGGGAAGGGAGCTTCGTACAGCACCAGGGAGGCCTCGGCGGAGGCCAGTCGGTCCTGGTGCCCATAGGCGTCGTACAGCAGGGCAAAGGCTCTGCTGCCGCCAGCCGCCAGCAGGAAGATGCTGACCAGAGCAAAGTAGCCACATCCTGAGGGGCAGCGCAGAGGCAGACAGAGCAGGTTCAGTGCAGAAGCGAGGGCGACCAGAGAGAACAGCACGCCCAGGCCGTAAACATGCGCCTCCCAAGCCAGGCCCCAAGTTGCCATGGCACTGTTCCAGTCAGAGTGGAGAGCTACAAGCATGGGCGAGGCTGGCACCAGGAGGGCATTACTGGACTGGTTGTAGACCAATGTGGTGGTGTTCGCAGTGTCCTTGTGAGTAGGGAATATGGGGGCCCAGTTATCGGTGGTATTGCAGATTCCAGAACGCTCCGTGTTGCAGTCTGGTAGCAGAGAAATTTCACTGCCTGTTGGACCAGTCCTCCAGTCCTCCGTTGATGAGGGTGTGACTTCTGAAAAACAAGAGATGTCTGGCTTTAGTCATTGCACAACCGAAGGGGCTTGTCTTTTTATTCTCCAAAGCTGGCTGGTTCTATTTTGAAAGCGTGTGAAACAATAACACGTCTGCTACAGGGTGCTTCCGAAGCCATATCACACATACAACCACCACATGAGAGAACATGATAATGTTTGCATGGGGGGAAAAAAAACTGGTACCATGCCAGGTCTCTGAAAGTATGTTTATTAATGTGCTAATCCGCTATCAAAGTGAGGCACTGCAAGCAGCAGCTTCACGCTGGGCAGAGGACAGAAGCACAGAGAGCAGAGTGCTTGTGGATCACACTGCAGTTACATTTGCCAACATCTGCTGTTTCCATACAAACAGAATTACGGTCGTATCTCGCATGTCACAGAATAGCGTGGGAGGAAGTTGCCATTTTTACTCCCTGTGGCTTGGCTCTGACACTTGAGCATGTTACATCAGTCTTTTGAGAGAGGGTTTTTTAGAAAGAATTACAAAATGGCCTGAGCTGTATTTATTTAAGGGTGCTCTGTGAATGGGTGCATGCATGCCAGTCCACAAGTATTCCACAACCACATACACATGCTCCTGTATCATACAGAGTTATGTGCATATAGATCCAGTGTCGCCGCTCCCATAACGCGCACTACGCGCTGTGCGTAGGGCACCAACTCCTGTGGGGGCACCAAAAAATAGGCAACTGAAAAATCATCATAGTTATAATAATTATAATGCCGATATTATTTCAGTATAGAAATATTAGGCACCGTTTAGGCATGTATATCACAAAACAGGCAGAACAAGAGATATATTTAATTGCTCAAAAAAAGTTACGCAGCCTTGGTCTAATGCTATTTCAAGAAAACAACATGAAATTTGAGAGAAACTTCATCATAAAGGAGTTATGCTTAGGGCACCAAAATGGCTAGCAGCGGCACTGTATAGATCTGTAGGTTGTGAGTATTATGGAAACACACACACATATGAAGTGTATCAGTGCAAGGGGCATACAGGTCCTCAGCTGTCCTCACATGCCATGGGCTCCAACTCCAACCAGGAGAGAGGCAGGACGGAGGAGATGCACCATGGCAGAGAGACGACTCATTACAACTCTTATAAAGCACATCATGCTTACACCTCTCTCTCTCATTTCATCTTATCTTAACCCATCAAATATCCCCAAAGAGAGATGACTCATTACAACTCTTATAAAGCACATCATGCTTATACCTCTCTCTCTCATTCCATCTTATATTAAGCCATCAAATATCCCCAAAGGCATTATCTTCCTGTACTGTAGACAGCGACTCATGATGTGCTGAGTCCACTATCTCTGGGCTTGGACCTCTGTGTTGAAGGTTCAGTATGTAGGATTTAATGGCCTCTGCAGTGAGGCTGCACATTGCAGCCAACTGAATACTTCGCCCTTTCCAAGACTATACGAGAAGCTACGGTGGCCGTCAGGTGCCACAAAGCATTAAAGGCCCTCTCTAGTGCCAGTGTTTTGGTGTTGTCTGTTCTGGGCAACTGTAAAAACATGGCGCCGCGTGACCTTGTGACCTTGTGGCAGTGGACCTGCTCCCTATGTAGATAATGGGCTCATTCTAAGCCAACGAAAACACAATGATTTGTAGTTACAGGTGATTCACATTTACATTTACATTTAGTCATTTAGCAGATGCTTTTGTCCAAAGCGACGTACAAGATTAAACACTAATGAAAACATAATTATGAATACTATAGTCCATTTCTGCTGATAGATCGCCCTAAATCCTACATACTGTCCCATTAACATACCGCATACAATGGGGCTGTATTTCCACTGTCATGGTAAATCTTACAGTCTTCTCTTCCAACCTCCGAACCACAGCCCACATTATTTAACAAATGGTGAATTCATTATGCTTGCTGCTTTCTTGTGCCACAGCGACTAACTTGTTTGGGAGAGAGGCTTGTGCTCTTTGAGTCTTTGATGTTACTGCGTTAGCAGACAACTTCCTTCCCCACTCCATTCTCTGTTGAACAGTAGCTGACTCCTATAGGCGCCTTTGTTATGTTTCTTCCCTCCAGAGACCAGTCTGGCCCAAAATAACTCTCCAGGGCGGTGGTCAGCCATAGCCTCCATTAGATTGTCCAATGTCACTCTAGGGGCGACCACAGTGTACGCACACCCTTAGGAAAATAAATGGAGGTCTCTGTCTGTGATTGTTGTTCTTCCCCCGCACGTGAGGAGGTTTCCTGAAGAGGGTGTGTGTTACTGTTCATTAGCCAACCAAAGGAACGTCCCTCTCTCTAATCAGGAAACCACAACACCCAACTGCACCCTGACGAGCACTCTTCAGATGTCTGGTTGAGCTGGGCTGGGCTGGCTTGTGCCCCTTCAACAGGCTGTTCAACACAGATCTAATCCCCATCCTGCCGAGAGATGATTGACAGCAGTAGTCCGCTCTCAACTGGAACTCAAAGCCACCGCTCACGTCAAACTGTGAGTCTTGACATCGACTTCAAAACATCAAACACAGGAATATTAGTCAGCTACTGCAGGATTTATCACGAGGAAAATGTCTCCCTGCCTTGACTTGATTAGATCCATTTACTAGCACGTGCATGGGAACAAGCTTATAGCTCCCCAGTGTAGCTGGAACTAATGGCAGCAGGGTGGCTTTGTTTTTACCAATGCAGTGTTTTTTAATTAGTGCTGCTGAATTCTTAATGATCACAAATGAGATGTGGTTAAGGCTGACTCCCTCGTGCGTCATTAGTTTTTATTTGGCTCAGATGAGGACAAATGAGAAACAGTTTCTACTGAGGACACACACATCTGACCTATCAGAATGCTTGTAAAGCTGCAAAGGATTTTCTAATCAGGTGTTATACTATAATACACAAAGAACAGAGCTTTGAATAGACTTCAAATGTTTGCCTAGCAACAGGACCTAACTGACACTTGCCCAATACTGGCTGATCCACTCACTGGATCAGAGAGAATCGCTTGCGCACTTTAATGGGACGATGCCATTCTTCCTGAGGCATAAAAATATGACCAATCTCTGGACTCTTGCCCGACTGTCCGTCTGCCTCCTCCTGCCTGTCAGTCAGTGATTAGTATGGCCTGGATTCTGTCAGGGAGGTCAGAGTGATGCCCAATTTAGACCACTCACCATGTACAACAGCATATGTGTGACTGTCATCTGCAGTGGCTGTTGGGTGATGTTCTGCCAGGCATTCATTGATAGTGGGATGCTTGTATCAGTAGTAGAGCTCATTTGAAAAAACAGTAATACGTTTATAACTATTGGGCAAAAACCTGGACAACTTAAACCTGATGCTATAACCTGATGCTAGTGAATAGGGTCCAGTCCATTTGTAATCACATCCTGATTGTTGCAGAGCAGTGGTGGACTGGTTTGATGTGAGACATCTGATAATGACACAACTGTCTGTCTCATTAGGATTGGGGTGTTCTGGCATCATTAAATCCAAGAGCTTATTTTGTTCTCATCTGTTTGACTCCACTTTCAATTTTAGCTGGCTGAAAAGGCAATTTACTCAGACTTTGCTGTGAGGTGATCTCATCCATACTGAGGAAGCCTAGACTACATTAACCAGGGTGGGGGAGGAGTGGGGGGTTCTGGGATCCAGTACTGCCCTCAAAATAAATGTTGTCTTGTTCAACTCAGCCGGTCTGAAACAAAGATTGACATCCTTACCATGGTGCGTTTCTTCCATGATCACTAAAAATGAAATTGATACTCTTGATACTCAACACTTTTTGTTGAATTAAGTTGATTTCAACAATTTTCTTAGCAGAGAGATATAGACATATGAAGATACATCTGTTGCTTGCAAAATGCAGCCTTCTAGGCTACATTCAGAAACGATCTTGTTCTGTGACATTTCCGTGGTCTATTAATGGAATTTGGGTTACTGGATGTGCTGCACAGATATAGGTTATGGGTGAGTCCACAAACTACTTCTACATTTTCATCATCTTCATCATCCTCTCATCTATCAGATGCAGTCAATTAATATGTCGGCACAAAAACCTCAGTGGCAGTATGCTGATTGCCTTTTGTATGCTTACCGATGTGAAGACCAATGTTGTGGTCAAATACTGCACTGAAAAGAGGCCTTTGCATCTGTTCCATATGGAAGCAATTCCAGGGCACAGTAGATCCTTTGGTTGGACTCAGTTACCCATACTGCATCAGTCCCTCTGAGTGCAGACTTTGGATGAGTCTGACAACATCTCCTGGCTGCACTTGACTGACAGGCTCATGCTCATTCACCGTTCTCTTTTCATTCCAAAACGTCAGGATGATTTGGACACACAGGCGTCTGTTAAGAGGAAACCCCTTGACAGGAGGTGGCTGGGCATGAGTCATGCTACTGGGCCCGCCCTGTGTAGACATGCTAGTGGCTTTGAACACAGCATCGGTTCTGAGACCTGCAGTTAAGTCTACTATGGAGTTTAAATGTCCAAATCTCTTTCTCATACATTTATTAGAAAGAATTGCCTCTCCACACACACACCACCACTATACTTGTTACTTCATTTGGATTAGTCATAAATGACTTGAAATGTCAGTACTGTACAGTACAGTACAGTACAGTAGAGTGTGAGATGTGTCAGGTTATGTGAATTACCAGCATTCGGTTGCCATGGTATGATGCCAGGTGACCACAACACTTTTCCAGGTCCATCCGTCTGAGTGGGATCCATGGTAACAGTGATGTCATTAGACATGTCTGGGAGGATGCAAAGGACACGGACGTATAACAAGTTAATTTTAAAATGTCTGAAGGAAAGGTTATCATAAACATTGCTCTCTCTGTCACACACACACACACACACACACACACACACACACACACAAACACACACACACACACACACACACACACACACACACACACACACACACACACACACACACACACACACACAAACAAACACACACACACCACACACACACACACACACCACACACACTCACACACACACACACACACACACACACACACACACACACACACACACACACACACACACACACAACACACACACACACACACACACACACACACACACACACACACACAACCAAACACACACACACACACACACACACACACACACACACACACACACACACACACACACACACACACACACACACACACACACACACACACACGTATGCTACACCTAGTAGAGTGTAGCAGTGGTCTGTCTACTTAGCCCAGTTATGTCAAGAGAATCTCCTACATGCCCTTAACCATCTCCAACCATCCGTAACCTCAGAATCAGCCTTGCATTGACGTTTCTTCTCAGTGTGTGTGTTGTGTGTGTGTGTGTGTGTGTGTGTGTGTGTGTGTGTGTGTGTGTGTGTGTGTGTGTGTGTGTGTGTGTGTGTGTGTGTGTGTGTGTGTGTGTGAGTGTGTGTGAGTGTGTGTGTGTGTGTGTGTGTGTATGTGTGTGTGTAGATACATAACTCAGAGACCCATTATGCCACTGCAGCACCAAGGATAATACACAATAACAAAGGATAATACACAAAGATAATGCACAATAACAAAGGATAATACACAAGGATAATACACAATAACAAAGGATAATACACAAGTATAATACACAAGTATAATACACAATAACAAAGGATAATGCACAAGTATAATACAAAGGAGAAACCAAACTTAACATATGCTTTGATTGCTTGTGTCCTCAGTTGAAAATACCCACTAAAACAGCCATCTTTAACCCAGCTAAACACGTGCTGTCAATAATCCATACAATTAACGTGGATGCACATTTATTCATATTTCATTTGATATTGCTTGTCAGATGCTCAACAGACAGGCTACCTCTCAACTGCTCTGTCTGATCAGAGGGTTGACTGTGGTATTTCCAGTGCTACCAGTAGACCTGTAGGGAGATGAGTGCACTTCTTCTCTGTGCTCTACCAGTAGACCTGTAGGGAGATGAGTGCACTTCCTCTCTGTGCTACCTGTGTGTGTGTGTGTGTGTGTGTGTGTGTGTGTGTGTGTGTGTGTGTGTGTGTGTGTGTGTGTGTGTGTGTGTGTGTGTGTGTGTGTGTGTGTGTAGGGAGAGTAGTGCACTTCCTCTCTGTGTGAGCTCTAATTAGAATGAGTAATGAGTTCTGCACCAAAGATGGGTGATGGTGGTGCCCCTCCCTCTCTCTGCAGCTCTTGACACTCTTACACTCTCCTCCAACTTCACCCTAAAGTTGGCTCCATAATACAGCCACAACACACACACACGCACGCACGCACGCACGCACGCACGCACGCACGCACGCACGCACGCACGCACGCACACACACACACACACACACACTGTCTTTTTTTTTGTTAGAGCTTCATTCTCACAACTTTATTCATTTTTGTTGTATTGTAGTGCCTGTTTTTATTTGGAAGTCTGAGAGATTACCTGTATGTTCTGATGATAAAAGGTCACATACAATAATCAACCAACCTAATATACCCAACCTATATCTCTCTATATATATATCTTTGAATCACAAGTCAGTGCTAAATGGCTATGTTTTCACAGCAACTGACACTGCAACATTTGTAAACATTTTATTCAGAGTTTGTGCTAGTGCCATTCCATGCTGGATTCCTGACATGATACTCAACATAAAGAAGTAGGTTCCACGCTCTGACATGATACTCAACATAAAGAAGTAGGTTCCACGCTCTGACATGATACTCAACACTAAGAAGTAGGTTCCACGCTCTGACATGATACTCAACACTAAGAAGTAGGTTCCACGCTCTGACATGATACTCAACACTAAGAAGTAGGTTCCACGCTCTGATGTCCCTGATGCCAGAGGCCATGACTCAGCCTTGCGTCATGAGGGAAGGGCCTTACACATTTAGTATATAAACCTGGTTTGCCATCACTCCCCCTCCCTCCTATTCTTTTCTCTCCACTTGTCATTAATAAAGTAGAGATTAGATCGGAATGTATAATTCTGTCTCTTGTACAGAGCGTATCAGTTAATCTGACTGTCCTGACTCTCACGGCTCTCAGGTGCAGGGGGGTGGGGCAGTGGGATGGGCGTAATGCTCACATTTATTAAAACAGGATATTTCTCCTCCTGTCATTTCCTTCTCATCTGAGTAAAAATGCAATTTTGAAGTCTCCATAAAAGCTTAGATTTCCCTAAAGAAACTCAGCTGTCTAGACACATTTAAGACCAATTTATGGAATAATCTTTTCATTGTGAGTGTGTGTGTGTGTGTGAGAGAGAGAGAGAGTGTGTGTGTGTGTGTGTGTGTGTGTGAGAGTGTGTGTGTGTGTGTGTATGTGTGTGTGTGTGTGTGTGTGTGTGTGTGAGAGTCTTCATAAGACATTCTATTTCCCTGGGTGGTCAAAGTGACACAGAGCTAGCACAGAGCTAGCTCACCAGCTAATAACACCCCTAATGGTTACTGTGACTACGGTATGTTAGCAGAAGATATTAGCAGGATTTTCTTCATCAGCTCATTGTTTTCAGTCTCATGAAAGTAATATTCAAAATAAGAATGATGCACAGACACAAACTCTCCAGTAGCGAAGTACTGAAGTACTGAACTTACGAGTTCCTAAACAGTTTACAGAGGAACACATACTGTATCTCACGCTATCACATGTTTGGATATAAATAGGAGCGTTTTGAGTGTGGAATGTGAGGAGAATGGATTGTCTAATGTGTTTCCCAAGTGCATGTCTAATGCGTTGACTGCAGTGTGTTTTCTGTTTTGTACACAACACTGTCTTTTACAAGAGCTGTGATCCCCCTCTCTCACTCTATCATATATTTGTGCAATTTTCAAAATGAGCTCCATTTTAATTTCCCCCAACCCCCACAGACAACCCTCCCTCTTCCCCCCTCTCCCCTCCCCATGCCTCCCCTCTCCTGCTGTTCTCCATCCCCCTCTCCTCACATCATTGACCTTGGTCTATGCTCCAGCCTGCCGTTGACGGTGGGGAATATGCATTTTGCTGCTGCTTGCACCACAGAAGGACAAGGTGACACATCAAGCGATCGATAATGTGCTCCTCTCAGAACGGCGCTGATTTTGCTCTCACATTTAGCCATTAGCCAAGCAAGGTAGATTGCTATGACAACGTGTTCTTAATCGTATCACTGTTTCTTTTATGAATGCTCATTCAGAGTGTTATCCAGGTGCTCTGTAATGAAAGCATAGGCAATATGAAAGAGAGACGAGGTACAGAGGAAGTAATGAGGGAAACTATATGTGTGCATGTAGGGGGGCCTTCACAGGACTTCATGTTAATCCCTCACACTGGCATACGGGTAATCTCCACACTGCATTCCAAAAATACATTTCTAGAGTCCTGGCATAGATTCCCTCTCCTCGTCTGATTCAAATGATGGAGTAAAGAAGAGGATGCGATGAAAGGAAGATTAATGTCTGGAAGAGAAAGGACACAGACAGAGGGGGAGGCTCAAAAGGAATGACTGGGAGAGAAAAAAGACAGAGGCAGAGGCAGAGGCAGAGGCAGAGGCAGAGGCAGAGACAGAGGCAGAGGCAGAGGCAGAGGCAGAGGCAGAGACAGAGACAGAGACAGAGGCAGAGACAGAGGCAGAGGCAGAGGCAGAGGCAGAGGCAGAGGCAGAGGCAGACTCAAAGCAAAACAGAGGGGGAGAGACTGAAGCATATAAAGTGTGCATGAACAGAGATGGGGAGAGGAGGAAGAGTCCCCGAGGAATGCTGATAGCCGTGGAATACTGATAGCTGACCACCGTGAAGCCACCAACCAGCTGATGTTTCTGCACTCTGTCTGGTGGTGCTGGACACACACACACATACTCACACACACGTGTGTATATATATATATATATATATATATATATAAAGATCCATATATAGTTATTGCGATACTGTTTTAAAATGGGCTAAACGTTAGCTGCCAAGCTAACGCCCGTCAGGGGATTTTGACCTCCTGAGGTTAAACATCTGTTGACCTTTGTCACGTCAGCGATCTATATCCTTCCTCTTGGGAATGGCTCTTTCAGACACATGCTCATTATATAAGCAGCCTTCAGACAGAGAGGGAGTGGGCTGCTTCCCTAGATATATCACATGAGAGTAGCATACAGGATCATCATATCAACATGTTGCTTCACATTTTCAAAACATCCTGACATCATATGTCATCTACAACCCCACATTCCATAACATACAGCTGCAGGGGTTCTGAATGGCTGAATTGGGGTCTTACCTCCTGGCCAAGGTGTCGGGGTAAACTCTGGCACCGCTCCCATCCCCTCTCCTTTGGGTGGTCTAACTCCCTCCTGAGGTTGGTGCTCATCCTCTTTAGATCCAGTATCCTCAAACTGTTGAGTAATAGTGACCGCTGGTTGTGATACTAGTGTAATATAACCCTTCGCATGGGTTGTAGGAGAGCTTGTACTGACAGGTGCTGTCTTTGGAATAGTTTGTGCAGCGGGAGTTGGCCCATCTGTTTGTAATGGACTCCATGATGATGAAGAAGAAGGTGAAAATCCAAATGGGGAGTTTGGCGTTGGATCGCTCTGAAGACCGTGTGTCATGCTTGTGGCCGTACTTCCAGCTTTGGAAGTAATGTCAGTGGTTGTCCAGTCTTCTTGGTTGTTACTACTATGGATTTCAGATGTGCTTTGGAGGACTTCTTTCTGGCTTGTGTTATTCGGTGGCCATAAGTCCAAGTCAAGGTCAGAAACAGGTTTCTTTTTAACTGTTGGTGGTCTGGTCCTGAGCAAGGGCGAAAGAGATTTTGTTCCTGTGAGATAAGACTTTGTACCTTGTATGGGGAGGCTGTATGATGTTTCATGAAGTGATGTTGTCTGGGTCGGCTGAAATGAAGGAGTCGGGGCAGTGCTTGTCTGAATGGGTACATGACTGGATTGACTTGATGTGTTATCTGGAAGTTTGTATGTCCCATTGGAATTAGCTGGGAAATAGTTGGGCACTGTATTATGGGGTGTGGGGGTCACAGTCCCTGTCTTCCTGGGCAATGTGGTCCTCAATCTGGGAGTTGGTGAGGAGGGATAGTGTGTAGAGACCTCTGGGGTAGTTGCTATGGGTGTGTCCACAGCCTTACCCCATGGATTGAAGGGAAATAGTGATAATGGATTGGGCACTGCAATTCCATTGCTCACAGATGCCAAGGGGTTCCAAGAATTAGTCCCCCCCTTGTCAGAGTTGTTCTGCGGTGGTGCTGCAGTCTGAGGGTTAGAACCGAAGGGAAACCAACCATGCAGAGGGCCGGGCAGTGAGCAAGAAATGCAAAGCAGTAATGTCAGGTGAAAGTGAAGCATACTGCTCCTTTCTACTGGTGACATCTAGCAGTCACATATTGCCTTCCATTCTCCAGTAAGCCTGCCAGGCTCGCTGGGACTGTTCCTACAGGGTGACCTAAAAGAAAGAAGAGAGTCAAAATCTTAGGCAATCATGTGACATCCTGATACCATTTGAGGAAGGGTCTATCTATGCAACATTATGTCGAGAAGTAAGATAAAGAAAGAAGATAAATCCATCAGTGAAATCACTGACCAGCTGGTAAAGCTTTATGATGACATATTGTTTTCTCCTTAAATAAGTGGACAATAAATGGGTCCTACATTTCATGGCTGGGTGGAAAAAGGGGTGCCTTGGCTCCATGGGAACGGGGTTTGTCTTTGTTGGGGGAGGGGTTCGAGGGGTAATTTGGTAGTTCAAAGCCAATGCACCGTTGCCTCAGTGAGGAGATTGGAGCTGCAGTGGAATGTCCTTTAGAGAGGAACCTGTATTCTGAACAGAGCCTCTGACTCTGACACCATGCCCATCCCCCAGCTCTTTCATTCGCTTCACAATTTATTTGTTCTTTAAACAGGGATAAACTGTCTGTATTACCCCACTGTGGACCATTTGGTGCTATCTTTAAATAACCAGCTGAGTGCTCTAAATCCCTCGCTCACCCTATCAATTCTACCCTTTGTGTGCACTCTCTCTCTCTCTCTCTCTCTCTCTCTCTATCTCTCTCTCTCTATCTCTCTCTCTCTCTCTCTCTCTCTCCTTTCTCTCCCTCCCCCTCTCTCTCTCTCTCTCTCTCTCTCTCTCTCTCTCTCTCTCTCTCCCTCTCTCTCTCTATCTCTCCCTCCCCCTCTCTCTCAGTCCAACAGTGCCCAGCTAATGGCTTCCTGGGTGGGATTCAATCTATTGTCGATAATCAATAATTTGTGATTACTGCCACCTCAGGATTAACATGTCCCACGAGAGAATAAAGAGACTATAAATCCTCCTATCTTTGTGTGGAAGAGCCACTCATGATAAAGTTACATATCTGATCTGTTACATAACCCTTTCAGGTCACTATTACTGTAATGGATCCCAACACCAATACGACATGAGTGGATAGCATGTCATTTCATTATATTTTGTATACTGCTACTGACTTGACCCTTTATTTTTATAGTATTGTTAGTAGCTCAGTATTGTTAGTAGCTACTGTGTCAGAATCCATTGTATTCTCCTTGCTCCTTCCCATTTTGATATGTGATCTATCATCTATGATTAACAACCGAACAGAGAAATCCATGATAGATATGATGCAAATGCCATTTGCAATCCGTCTCTGTCATTGACATGCATTACACGTCCTACAAAGCTTCAGGTACTTCTTCAATTGCATTTACATTACTTCCTGTTATATTAGAATACTACAACTTCTGTAGTTGCAGTCATTCACTTGACCAGGGATCCATCTGTTGTTGACTAAAGACAAACATTTGAACATTTCGTGTTGAATTAAAATTGTTGATTAGAACTACTGTATAACTGACAAAGGTTAGTTCAAATTGACTTAAATACATTTCTTTCTCAAATACCCTCAGATAGGTATTTGTAAATGAAACTAGAGCCACTGCACACTGCTATTACACGTCAGATGTTGTTGACTTTGAACACCATCTCATTTTTCACATGACTGACCCACCCAAACTATTTATCCATGTGAGGATCTATGTTTGTTTGTGTTGTATAAGTGTTCCAATCAAATTACTTTTTACATTTGGAATTTGAATTGATTTCAATGGCTTCCACCTACAGAGGTTGTGTACTCTGTGTAGATCAGTTGATGGATTCAGGGCACAACGTGCCATAGTCGATTGTCCTTTGCAGCCATTGATTACTGTCATGTGTCCTGGTTTACCTTCTGTTCGTTTTCTCTACAGAACAAGAATAAATGAGGAGGGTTCAAACTGCTTGCAGCTCAGTTGCTGCCAGTCATTACTGTCAAAATCTCCCTACAACCAATCAATACTTTAGTGTTTAGACATACTGGGACAACCTGTTGTTAGCACACAACATAAAATAACCAGCCAACTTCATCCATGCTGACTAATAATGGTTCATTATATCCACTCCATTATGCGTACATCCACCTCGCAACCACTGCTGACACACATCATGCAGAGTCAATTATGTTTGGCTGTGAACATTCTATTAATTACGCACTATATCAATGTTTGAGGTAGACCTGCAGTGAGTGACTCCAGAGGACCAGCTTATTTGACACCATCGGGTCTCTAATGGTATACATGCGTCATATTATTTGAAGGGCAGAATATTGATTTTTTTTTAATTGTATTAATCTGCCATGCTTTCACAGTTGTGTCCACACATCCTCCGGAGACGTATCTACCACGCACCGCTCAACATACAACCTAATTCTTACACCAGCGACATGATTTCAAATGGCTTTCACCATGGAAACAGAACCTATTATAACCACTCACGTACATGTACAGCCGCTGATATTGGCACTGACTCTCCTTCACTGCACACATTCTCTCTCTCTCTTTCACATACACAGAGTGTACACAGAAAGAGACCCTATTTAACGCTGTTCAAAAATATTCTCTCTCCCAGATAAACAGTCCATCATCATCATCATCAGCTATTCCATACGTACCACAAGCTTGGGAAGATGGTGTAGCCAGGGCGACCAGCGGCACCAGCCCTACTCTGTCTCTGTCTCTGTCTCTGTATCTGTCTGTGGATGAGGATGAGGAGGATGAGGATGATGATGAGGGTGTGCAGAAGCGCTCCAGCCTCAGCGATGCACATGGTGTTTACACATATCTCTACCTGACGAGTATCTTCCCCCGCTCCCTCAGAGGTGTCAATGAATGTGATACACTCACCTGTCCTCAGCACTGTGCACTGCTGAATTTGTAATCCAGTAAAGCCTCGAGCTACGGCTAGAAAAGTCTCTCTCTCTCTCCCTCTGCCTCTCTATCGGTGTGCGGGAGAGTGATTCTGTGCAGTCGCTCCAAAAACAGCTCACTCCCTCCCTCGTCCTCTTTCTGCTGCCTCTGTCAGTCTGCCTCTGCTCGTTCTGTTAGTCCCCCTCACGTTTTTACTCCCTCTCTCTCTCTCTCTCTCCCTCTCTCTCTCCCATTACTACCCATTCTCACACTGGCTTCCGCAGCTCTGTCGCCAATTCAGCTTCCCCATCTCATTCTCTCTTTCCCCTCCCATCTCTCCCCTCCCTCCCTCCCTTTCTTAGCCACCCCTCACCCCCTGTACCAGTGCTTTAGTGTGAGACCCAGAGCCACAATGTCCACGGTCACACGTCAGTGAGCAGATTGTTCCTCTGAAGGACCTGTCTGCATTGTGAGTGCTGTATAAAAGAGTCACATTAGGAAGAATGGCTAGGACATTTATCTACTCTCAAACATGTCACCACATAACAACTTAGCAATGTGACAACTATCCACCTATATTCTGTATGTGAGCAACATCCTCTCATCACGTGGTTTGTCATGCTGAAACAAGACACAAACACATACAGAGAGAGAGAGAGGGAGAGAGAGAGAGAGAGAGAGAGAGGGAGAGAGAGAGAGATAGAGAGAGAGAGAGAGAGAGAACACTCTGTGCTTCACCCTTCACAGATTAACCTTCCCCCGCAGTAGCATGACATGACTTTTGCCATGCAAAGTTATTCTCGATTAGGCGCCAGCCTATGACCCAGTCTGCCACCAGAAATATGACATTGTGTGTGTGTAGCAAAAAGAACATTCCTGCCCTGATTACTCCTGTGATCCAGAGGCATTCTCCACATTTAGACACAATGACCGTGGGCCCTGCCCGAGGAAGCGTCATTTCCTGATCTCTGGTGATATGGATCCCCCTTAACCTTACCTCCACTGGATTGCAAGGAGACTGATTGCCACAGTATGAATAATCTGACCTTCACTCAGGTTCATATTTCACCTTATTTTCCCCAAACCAAAAGCAGAATGACAAACTAGATGAGCAGCAGCAGTGTGAGCTGTCTGAAGAAAGAGTGTGTTGAGCAGTGAAGACCAAGGTGTATGTGTACATACAGATTAGGGACAAACCAAGGTGAATGTGTCCATACAGATTAAGGACAAAAGGGACTTAATTCACTGCATATGATGGTGACATTAATATTAATGACATGTAAGCTATTTTATATTTGTTTTGATTTTTGATTTAGTGGCTGTCCTCAAAGACAATTGGTTTTAAACCACCTGTACAAGCTTCAATAATAACAAAATTGTGAATAGGAGGGGTGTACCTATATTCTGGAGTAATATTCGATCTCTTAGCATGAAGTAAAATGATGTGGGTGTATTTTGTTCCGTGGGTGTACATTTGTGTTCTGAGCTGCACCTTCCAGTACACTTTATGGTATTCAGTGCTATTCAGTTTTTTAGCATCTGGCTGAATGGGCCTTTGACTTTGTTATTAAGTAACAGAGATATACCACAAAGATTGTTTGTTATAGAACAATAACGTTATGCAATGATATCTGGGTAGCAGGTCAGGCTGGACACCATATGTTTGATGCATTCATCTACTGTTGGACTTGATTTGGTGCTCATCCAACGAATGGTTGTGTGTAGGGCAATGGGTAACAGGCACTCACACGAATAGACTGTTTACTCCAGTTTGACCAACAAAGGATATGGAAGATCTAACAATAGATGCTTGTACTACTGATAAACTAGCTTTGTTCCATGGAAACAATGGTCCTAAACTGTCCACAGTAACAATGTCATTTCCAAATGTTTCTTAGAATAATCTATACTTGATCTATAAATACTTTTTTTTTACAGCTGTACAAAGAAGGAATATCTTGATTAATATAATATTGTTCAGTTTGCTGTGTGATGTGACATACCGGTATTATACTTCACATCGCTGCCAATGTTTACTATGACACTACAAGAGACATTATGCTTCAAATATAAATATTATATGGAATATGTGAAAGATAGAAACGATGTTCAGATGCACACAAGTATGCATTTAAAAACACAAATGAAAATAAATACTTTTATTTTTTGAACATCGGACAATATCTTATGGTGTTTCTGTCAATGCTAAGAGGACATCACTTCAGCTATGTCATCCACCCACAGGAGGGAAATTATATCTTTCTTCTACCTTTCTTCTACCTTCAAAAGAAAAACAAGCACCCTCAAGTCAATATTACGCTCTCTAGCTACTAGTATCAAATATTTTATCCTGAAGTGTTCAAATGTATTCTGAGGAAGAAATTGGTGGAGTACACATGGTTGAATGTTATAAATATATATTCCTTTTCACATGATGTGTGTGTGCTCCTACACATGTGCCTATGAGAGAACAAGGGTGAGGGTTTGCTCTAAACTAAAGTGAGTTTGAGACGAGTACGCCTACACATGTGCAAAAGGCCATTTTCACATCCCTGCTCCTGCTCCTGCTCCAGCTCTGAATCTGCTGGTTCTCCACTGTGTGGGCAGGGGCATGTGTTATTATGCATTATAACTGCCCGAGGACTGCAAGGGGTTTGCCAACATATTCTAGTGAGTAGGAAGGGGTGACCTTGGTCTCCAGGGGTGATTTACACAGTGAAGCCTCCTATCCCTTTAACTCACAGGCAAGCCCACAACCACTGCATGAGCAACTAGGCCTCCTGTAAAACACCTTTACTGTGAGGGAGTACACAGAGTAGAACAGGATGTCAATGACCAGATATTAGCTTTTCAGAAGTTAGGCATCTGTGAATTGGTATGTGCATTCTTAAGACATCAGAATTGTAGGATTCATTTTGTTTATAATACATTATATATAGAAATATTTCTGCTGTTTGAACGGAGCCGATATATGGTGTGTTCATTATGTGGTCTGTTCAGTGGAATGTTGAGATATAAAAAGAGACATACCGAGAGTGAGCGAGAGGGCCACAGTCCACACACTTCACCACCGAGGGCTGAACAATGGTCATGGACAGAAACAATGGTCAATGGGGGGACCGGTGGGGGGTGGGGGGGGGAGTAGATGCATTGAACAGATCCATATGGGGGTCTGGCTGCACTGCCTACACATATCATATAATCTGCTGCAGAGGAACATATAATATCATCTTCAGCCTTCACACACACACACACACATACACACACACACACTCACACACAATACCTGGGTCTCTATGGCAACAATAACCCTGGCAGAAAAATGGTGAGAAATAAGGGAAGTACAAGGGGGGAGGAGAGAAAAAAAGAGAGAGAATAAAAGAGAGAGAATAAAAGAGAGCGAAAAAGGAGATAATGTTGGATTTAGCTGCTAGCATAGAGGAGGAAAAGGACGAATGTCTCATGTTAGACACCAAAGACACACACACAGGCACACACACACACACACACACACACACACACACACACACACACACACACACACACACACACACACACACACACACACACACACACACACACACACACACACACACACACACACACACACACTCACACACACACACAGGCACACACACACACACACACACACACACACACACACACACACACACACACACACACTCACACACACACACAGGCACACACACACACACACACACACACACACACACACACACACACACACACACACACACACACACAGACACACACACACACACACACTCACACACACACACACACACACACACACACACACTCACACACACGCAAATATACCCACACAAGACTTTATGTGTACGATGCACATCTGTGGTACCAAAATAGCCACACAGTTGACTACCAAAAAAGCCATGACTGACCTCTACCGCCACCTTCTGGTTTTAAATGGTGCGTGCAATATTGCTGTTGTATTTCAACTAAAAACCTTTACCTTAAAACCTTATATGTAACATAATATTGCATGAACATCCAAATCATAGAAAAGGCTGTCCTAAAACTATTCGGTGTCATCACTCTATACCTAAATGGGTATTGATATGCCACTGAGTTTAAGTCTTATTCTTGTTCTCATATGCCTTCATGTTTCTCAGAATTAGAAGTAGGGTACGCTCTAAGGCAGGGGTTCCCAACCTTTTCTACTCCGAGGCCCACCTTTTCGTATTTGTAACAGGTCGAGGCCCAACAGACATCCCGCTTATTTTAGCTAATCTATATTCCATTCTTATTAATAAGCGATTGTTATGTGTCACAAAGAGCAACATCAGCACCTGCTACAGGTGGGAGCCTATTAATTAATACAAGAAAATCTTCCTCTAGATATTGCAATCAAAATTGTATTGTGCACCAGAAAACAATATAAAACCGCACAGAGCATTTTCAGTCAAAAGGGATTTATTATTCAAAAGAGTTTTGAAATAAAGAAACTTAATTGCAGTAGGACTAGGTCTATTTGTGCACAGCAAACAAGCAAGGAAATAAAACCAGAATAGACTCAAAAGATAGCATGCACTCAAAACAAGTGATGAAACATGCAAACAAGACCACTCAGCTAGGCCTAATTAAAATAGGTGATGCTTCAGACATGCAAACAAATAGGTTAAAATAATGTTCAAATAAATAGGTTCAAATAGGTCAATATAATGATTGAAATAATTGAAATAATGATTGAAATCTGTGGGTGCAATCTATTATCAACATAAATAGAAACGAGCATTCCTGGGCAGTAGTTCGAGTTGGTAGCTCTGCGCAGAAAAGCATGTCCTCTTGTAGAATACCACTCCAATGATAACGCACAAAAAACAGCACTAATGCAGCTTTACTGACGTCCGTCGACTCGTCTAACTTGTTTTAAAAGGAACGGGCTACCTTTCATCCTTTCCAGTTCTGTATGTGAGGGCTGGATGTCGCGTCTCCAAATGTCGATTCAGATTTTAAGGTTTGAGCGCCTCATTAGACAGCTTTAAAACGCACTCGACACACTGCGCCCTGGGCTCAACGACGACGTCACCTCCATTCACACAACCAAATCTAATATAATTAGGGTTGTATTTACGCTGAATTTGAGTCGTTTTCGGTAGTATGACATTACCAGTGCTGTCATTCTTTCAATTTTTCTACAGCGTTGGTAACCTTTTCACGGACTGGTCTAGTTAATTTCCTAGAGAAGTCGTGGAGTGTGGGTTGGCGACCATCTAACCTGGGACTGCTTTCTGTCGGGTGCTTTGTATTACAGTGATAACTTAAAGACGAGCTGCTTCTGTGATCGCTAAATTCAGCTTGACAAATGCTACATACAACTTTAGTTTTGTCGATTGTTCCGTCATTTTTAAGCATTAACTTCAACAGAAACTTTCCGCCCAACAATCCCTCAGCTCTCTCTATCTTCAACTACCGTCTCTGTCTCTCCTATCTAACTGACTGCAGGCATGCGGCGGTTTCGTGTCAGGGGTCAAAGCACACCGGAAGTAAACAAAGTTGCGTTAAAATATTTTATCGCATTCATCTTGGCCACAATAATCTCATAGATTAACGCGTTAATTTTGACATCCCTAATTAATATGGTTCTCAACTAAAAATCCGTTCTTCGTGGAAAATTCGTGAAAAAAAAAAAAAACCTGAAACATTTTCGTGTCCCACTGGATGGTGCTCGGCGGCCCACCAATGGGCCGCGGCCCATGGATTGGGAAACCCTGCTCTAAGGCCATAGGGTCTTTCTGACGCCCGTGTGCACATCCTGTGTCAGTTGGTATACACGTCGGAGATGGACCCAAGGTGGCCCATGTAATCAGAGCTTTGTGATTAACGCCCCTCCTGTCAGACCTAGGATACTTAAACAGAGACTTTCAGAGAAGCTGGTGAATCTTTAAGCGAAGCCATGCTCTCTCTCTCCCTTGATGTGAAGCCATGCTCTCTCTCCCTTGATGTGCATCATTACAGTGCATGAAATGCCCTGTATTGTTATTCCTTCGTTTCTTATACTTCTTCTTCTTCTTCTTCTTCTTCTTCTTTGTACCGACTTCTGCACTTAATTCAGCTCGAACCGCTTAACTTAGAAACTCCGTTCAAACTTTGGTGCGTAGGTCTTGTAAAGGACACTTATGCTATGCTTTTTTCTAAACTTTATACTTTTTAAGATATTAAAGAAAAACTAATACAAATTTTCCCATTGACAGTTGGGCCATTATGACATCATAATAGGGTCATTAAACTGGCTTGCAACTGTGCTTCACTGACACCTGCGCCAAGGTTCCAAGGCTCCTCTTCTCTCTGTCCCTCTCTATTCAACTGTATAACTAGGAATATTAAGACACCTTCCATACTCTACTTTTTTCTCTATATCTTTCTCTCTATCCCTCTCACTCTACTTTCTCTCACACTCCATCTCTCTGCTTCACTCCATTTTCTCTCCTTTCAATATTTTCCCTCTTCACTCTCTCTTCTTTCCTTCTTCCACTCTTCTTCCCTTCTTCCACTCTTCTTTCCTTCTTTCACTCTTCTCTCCTTTCTTCACTCTTCTTTCCTTTCTTCTTTCCTTCTTCCACTCTTCTTTCTTTTCTTCTTTCCTTCTTCCACTCTTCTTTCCACATCGGTGGGAGTCGGTGTTCAGTATTGATTGACATACACCAGGTCATTCATGCCTACTCAGATATAAATAATTACACAGGCGGTAGGAATGTCCACTGGAACAACTCCCATTTTAACAGTGCTTTGACATATCCACTGGAACACTCCCATTTTAACAGTGCTTTAACATATCCACTGGAACAACTCCCATTTTAACAGTGCTTTGACATATCCACATAGCATCTCCTGCATTACCCAAAGGACCCCTCATTTCAAACCCAGGTGTCAGTTCCAGTTTGTGGTTAATATCTACAAAGGTACACATACTTGATGCGTCTATATGTAGCACCTTTCGAAGGTTTGAAAAGGACTGGACAAAAAAGGCATTATTAGTGTAACTTGGATGTGCTTGTTTGCGTGACATCATAATAGGGTCATTAAACTGGCTTGCACCTGTGCTTCACTGACACCTGCGCCAAGGTTCCAAGGCTCCTCTTCTCTCTGTCCCTCTCCATTCAACTGTTATAGATTAAGAGACACCTTCCATACTCTACTTTTTTTCTCTCTATCCCTCTCACTCTACTTTCTCTCACACTCCATCTCTCTGCTTCACTCCATTTTCTCTCCCTCTTCACTCTCTCTTCTTTCCTTCTTCCACTCTTTTCCTTTCTTCACTCTTCTTTCCTTTCTTCTTTCCTTCTTCCACTCTTCTTTCCTTCTTCCACTCTTCTTTCTTTTCTTCTTTCCTTCATCCACTCTTCTTTCCTTCTTTCACTCTTCTTTCTTTTCTTCTTCCTTTCTTAACTTTTGCATTTCATGCACTGGTATTTCCTTCAGGAAATGCATTTTCTAGTTGTAATTAAAACCTTGTTCCTGATTGTTCTACCATTGCCTGCCTGTGGTATAAAATCACTAACAGAAACCAACATCTCACCAGAGCATCACTGTGTTCTACTCACTCACTGCCCTCCCCATTAACAGTACCTCCCTCTCTCCTCTCCTCTCCTCTCCCTCTCTCCTCTCCTCTCCTCTCCATTAACAGTATCCCCCTCTATCCTCTCCCTCTCTCCTCTCCTCTCCTCTCCTCTCCCTCTCTCCTCTCCTCTCCATTTACAGTATCCCCCTCTCCCTCTCTCCTCTCCTCTCCTCTCCTCTCCTCTCCTCTCCTCTCCTCTCCTCTCCTCTCCTTTTACAGTATCCCCCTCTCCCTCTCTCCTCTCCTCTCTCCTCTCCTCTCCTCTCCCTCTCTCCTCTCTCCTCTCCTCTCCTCTTCTCTTCTCTCCTCTCCTCTCCTCTCCTCTCCTCTCCTCTCCTCTCCTCTCCATTAACAGTATCCCCCTCTCTCCTCTCCCTCTCTCCTCTCCTCTCCTCTCCTCTCCCTCTCTCCTCTCCTCTCCTCTCCTCTCCTCTCCTCTCCTCTCCTCTCCTTTTACAGTATCCCCCTCTCCCTCTCTCCTCTCCTCTCCCTCTCCCTCTCTCCTCTCCTCTCTCCTCTCCTCTCCTCTCCTCTTCTCTTCTCTCCTCTCCTCTCCTCTCCTCTCCTCTCCCTCTCTCCTCTCCTCTCCTCTCCATTAACAGTATCCCCCTCTCTCCTCTCCCTCTCTCCTCTCCTCTCCTCTCCTCTCCCTCTCTCCTCTCCTCTCCTCTCCTCTCCTCTCCTCTCCTCTCCTCTCCTCTCCTCCCCATTAACAGTATCCCCCTCTCTCCTCTCCTCCTCCCCATTAACAGTATCCCCCTCTCTCCTCTCCTCCTCCCCATTAACAGTATCCCCCTCTCTCCTCCCTTCTCTTTTCCTCACTCTCTTGGTCTTGCGCACCCCTTCCTTCTGCTCCTCCTGACTCTTGGGTGGGAGTACATAGCTTGTTCTCCTGATATTCCCCAAGTAGGTCTCTCCTTCCTCATCTGCTGCTGAGCATTGTGACTAGTTCCTCAGCTATACGGCTTTGATGTGCTCGGGTTAGAGAGCTTTGGGTCTCAGTTCATGTGACCATCATATTCATATCCAGAACAGATTTGAGCTCAGTCCATCAGAATTGGAGCAGTTCATGAGTAGAAACGTGTTGATGTGCAGAGCAACACAAAGGACCCTTTGGCCCCAGAATGCAAACTTTACAAAAACACTATCGGGAGGACCGTTTTAAGATTTTACACAGCTATAATGAATAAGATCACTTTTTTTATGAAAATTGCTTCAGATTCTGTTCTGATTTTTTCCCCTTGATTGGTCTCCATGGCTGGTCACTTATGTCTGCATCAGTTTGATTTAGCTTACTCTTAGTGATTTAGCTTACCAGCACAAGTCTTACTCACAAAGTCAACTTACCCTACAAACAATTAAATATATACTCACTGAAACAACACCAACAATGTTAACATGCTCAGTATATTAGCTTTTCCCACCTGCTTACACATCAAATAATTGACATTTCAACAATCAGACATGAACACATCTGTGCCTTTTGAAGACACCACCCTTCAAAATGCTAAACATATGTGCTAGTTTCAAAGGAGGGCATCTTTTTTTTACATTTTCCATACAACAAAGCATTGAGTAGGTGTGTGTCGATACAAAACACTTTGAAATAATCAGTTGATGACATACTTTAGTCAGTTACCACATTGACTAAAAAAGGTTAACCATAAATAGTTTTGTTGACCTTGTGATGCAGAAAATAGGTTTTGGGAAGGGATTATAGAGTTTCAATGCAGTGTGTTTAATTTAACAGGAGGTGCGATGCATGTTTTGCATTTTGTGCGTAGAGTTTTGTAAACTGAGTGCATATATAGACCACTGAGAAGTAGGAGAAATGAAGTAATGCTACCACAGAACTGGTGCTGAAGTAGGTAGAGACATCTAGCATTCGATAGTACCCTAATAGCCTAATAGTATACTTATTTCACAAACCTGATACTTAGCACACAAGACCAAGCTTACTAAAAAGGCAGACAGAAACCAAGAGAAAGCTTGTTTTCAAAGAGCCAGCGTTCTAGTGAAGGCTTAATTTGGAACAGACCTGTGAACCTTGGCAAATGCATGCACAGGTTTCCAGGAATAGCAATGAAAAAAAACCATGACCACGGGATGTGTTCTTGCATCATAGTGCCTGAGTGAATAGAGCGGTGGCACTCAACACATCATAAACATTATACATTGACATGACATGACGCAGATATGACCTGTCCCATTAGTCATGAACTTCCACCTCCTTGGCACCGTTTCCCAATAGGTACCGACTACGGCTACGGAACCGGAGCTACCGTATAGTTGGTGCACTATTACTACGGATATTATCTGTTCGGAAAGTTTTTGTGTATCTAGTATTGCGGCAGAATTTTCCGTAGATTTCTTGCTGTATGGTAAAGTCCCATTCCGTAACATTAGGAAACATGGTGTTTGTCAGTGTCAGAGAGGATCAAAAGAACGGTTGCCTCCCCCGCTGAGGTGAATACTACTGCGGTGCTGAGTCGACGCAGGGACCATCCAGACCCAATGGCACCCTGTCGGTGCGTCTCCATGACTATGTTTAGTCAGTAACTATTCACTGTACCAACTTTGGCATGAATCATAAGGGTGCAGTTTTAATCTACTATTGGCTAGGATTTCCGTAGCAATAGTACCTTCGTACGTAAATAAAGATGGATCCTAGCAGTTACGAGCGTTCTCTATGAGTGATCCTATACGAACGTTTTTACACGCGTTTGCCAAACAAGCATGTTACGCGTATGTGCTGTCCATGTAAACAGTACTGAAAAAACACCTATTTGGGTGACATCACCAGTTTACAGTGACATCACACCTGCCATTTGAACTGAATAGGACCTACATGATGAAAAGCAAATAAATTGGAACCTCCTGCATATCTAAGAATAAACAATCTAGGCCTATGACACACACACACACACACACACACACACACACACACACACAACAGAAGCCAGCTCTTTGCCACTTGCAAGTGTCCTTTTTGTGTATTCCACAATAAACCAGTGACCAGTGTTTGGGATATCAAGGCTGAGCTCAGAAGGAAGAGAAAATAGATGGACAGAAGAAAGATTAGGAGGTGGGCTGCTGCAGTGGAGTAATATTAGGAGGTGGGCTACTGCAGTGGAGTAATATTAGGAGGTGGGCTACTGCAGTGGAGTAATATTAGGAGGTGGGCTACTGCAGTGGAGTAATATTAGGAGGTGGGCTACTGCAGTGGAGTAATATTAGGAGGTGGGCTACTGCAGTGGAGTAATATTAGGAGGTGGGCTACTGCAGTGGAGTAATATTAGGAGACGGAAACAAGAGATGAAACGAAACGAGGAGGTAGAAATAGCCTTTAAAGGGCTGTGGTCAAGACTGTTGAAAGGCTGTAAAACGGATCATAATACGAAACTATAGGAGTGCAAGTATGTGTGTGGTGTCTTCTGTCTTATGTAGCCTACCTGTGGTCGTCTGCAAGTTCGCTGTTGACATTTTAAATTATAACTTTCCGTTTCAATGGCCAGACTGAAGACATAGGTGTCTGTGATTTGTTTGTGCAACTGCATTTTGCGTGTGAGAGGTCTGTGACCACACGTCCATAGTTGAAGCATATTTCTTTGAGCTTAAAATAGTTTAATTTAAAAAAGACAAAAGGTGACTGGTTGTTGTAATAAAATATCATAAAGGACGAGAACGCACCATTGCAAAACACTGATTTATTATCAAATGTACTATCAGTTAAGAAGCGCTTAGTCGTCTACGACTACCCCGGAGCGCACGTAAAACTACAAGCATTTTACAAGCTATTAATTAGGCTACTTAGTTAAATACCTACGATGCTTTCGGGGAACTCTCCAAAATTCTACGCTCTAATATCCTTTTACTGGATTCTACGAACAACTTAGGCTTGTAATAGTTGTGGGAAATTCGGCCCTGGCTTCCCGCAGCCTTCTTGACGCTACGTCATTCGTAAATGATACCTTAACCCAGGGTTTCCAAACCCATTTCCCAACCCATTGGTGGGCCGCGGAGCACCATCCAGTGGGCCGCGAAAATGTTTCAGGTTATTCTTTTTTTCCCCACGAATTTTCCACGAATTACTGATTTTTAGTTGAGAACAATATTAATACAATTTATGATTGAAATTGGATGTTTTAAACACCATATCAAATATATAAACAGCCATAACAGACAGATCATGAAAATAATATCCTATCTTGTTCGAACTTTACAGCGTCATCAAGTTTTAATTAGGCATAGCTGAGTGGTCTTGTTTGCATGTTTCATCACTTGTTTTGACTGCATGCTATCTTTTGGGTCTATTTACTTGCTTGTTTGCTGTGCACAAATACGCCTAGGCCTACTTCAAAAAAGTTCCTTTGTTTCAAAACTTTTGGATAATAAATCCCTTTTGACTGAAAATGCTCTGTGTGGTTTAATGTTGTTTTCTGGTGCACAATACAATTTTGATATGCAATATCTAGCGTTAGATTTCCTCCTGGAGCCTAAAATGTTGTGCTATCAAAGTCAGTGCATACATCCAGTCTGGATTCCAGACACTAGTTTGTAGGTCTTAAACCAAGATATGTGTTGCGTTACATTGTGTGCGTCATTAAACGAGAAAAAGACCATCGGTATAAAATTACCCGTTCATTTTGAATCCCTCGCAAATACAAATCTATGACTTACATCTAGCATACAGCGTCCTTATTTTGGGGAACTTTAGTAACAACAATTTACGAATAATTGTTTCCCGGAACTAAACTCGACTAGCTATGAGCTCTGTTAACACAGACAACACAACATTCCATTGCTGAAGCCAACTGATTCCACCCATACTTACAAACCAGCTCTGCGGTGCTAGCATGCTAATTCTATGGGGCAACAGCCATACTGTACCAGTCTCATGATAAACACATGGACCTTGGAAATTCTCCGGTTAGTTTCGGTAGGGTCAGTCTCATGGCCCATGGATTCCTGATTAAGACTATGAAGCTGAAAAGACAGCAGGTGACATGATGGACTTATCAGTAGTTGGACCAGATTCATAAATCCTGACAAAGGCTTTTGACCTCATCAGCCACACAGATAGGCTATACGGGATTATTTGAATTGTAGTTTGTAAACATTTTTTAAAAACAATGTCTAATTTTTACCAATCATAAAAGACACAAACACACAACATGCAGAGCACATCATATCTCCTGCAAAATTAAATCAAAACTCTATAATCCCTTTCAAATGTATGAACTATTAGGCCTATATTGTTAGACTTCAAACCACATTATTTGGTTAGAATCTAAAATAAAAACATCCTTTATTAGGTTTATGCCTTTCTGCAGCTTCAGTTTTACTCCGGCGACTCATGCTTACTGTAAATAAGATCATGTGTATGATACTGAAGTAAACGTTAGACGGTCTCAGTAAGCTATTCGTCTCCAGCACTGTTCACAGTTCAGCACAGCCTTGCTTCATCTCATGTGTCATTATGTTTCCGCTAAGAACAAAGAGTATGCTTTAGTTTGTGGAATGTGGAGTATTTACTCCCTCTGAAGTGGTTTACCATTGAAGAACATGAGCATATGGAGGTGGCGTGACTTACTGGCTGCTTGCTTAATAAAATACTCAATATGGTCTTCTCTCCACTGACAGGAAGCTGCCGTGTATCCATACTCTGATTGTCAGTTGTCATGTATTTCAGAGTTTTAGGATAGCAGACACATAGTAGACATTTAACCGTCTTTGAAAACTGTGAAAAGCGCTATAAATCTGATTTATTATTATTATTTATTTATTATTATTATTAATAATACTACTACTAATAATAATAATACATAACAAGGTAAGTCTCCTTTCATGTTAAAAGATCTGTCATAAATCAACTGTAAGATGCAGCAACACGAGATATCTCTGACCACCAATAATAGAGCAATCATTAATTCGATTTATGGTATAGAGTAAAGTGAGAAAATGATAAAAGATAACTCTAAATTGATTTGCACTTTCTTTGTATTTTCTTCTGAAAAACTTTGCAGGCCATTGGATTCGTGGGAAGATTTACATAGGCCGGGACAGTTTCTTCACGGTAGGTTGAATTTAAGATTTGGTCCGGAAAACAGTACAGTACAGTACTCCTACGGTATTACCTGACGTGAAGTATGTTTGTTTCCAACGACATTTTTACGAAACTGGAATACTTGAACTGTAACATAAGTATACTTTATGAAGGTATCACAAGCAACATAGTATCACAATGTATGCGACAACTTAGTTTGAGGCTTCAATTGATGCTGACATTTTGCATATTAAAGAAGTTACCTTATGGCTATTGGCCCAAAGGCACCAGCAGGCGGTAGTGTTCTTGGCGCGAAGGCGCAAGCAAAACTATTTTACGAAAAATAAGCAAACCTTTCAAAGAAGAAATGTTTTACGCAGCATGATATAGGGTTAAGTGCAGTCTTGATTTTAGGTTTATTTATAGCAAATAATGATCTATCTTGGTTAAACTAATATAAGCCTATAGGCCTACAAGTGACATTACTCAGCAATGTAGTGTTGGAGATGAAGTGAAGTGAACTCCTATAGCTACAGGTGGAATCATTTTGATCAACTGTGCAAGGAATTTCAATATACAGGACTGTAATCAAAGAGGGTTCAGTCATTGACTTCTTGCAGTAGATGCTGTTTATTTCTCAGCCATCAGACCAGTTAATATCCATATAGTTTCTTGATTTCTCTCTTGGTGTAGAAAAATACCCCATATTGATAAAAAAATACAAAATGTACATAATTCTGCTATCGCACCTCAGTCCAGCACATGGCAAGATAGCATATCATTTTTACAATGAAGGAAGACATTTGTAGGAAGACATCAGTGCATTTGTACAAAAATGCTAATAAATAACAAAGAGCAGTTTGGAAAGTCATAGTACAGCTATAACAGTCCTTGCATAATTTACTGATAATTTCACTTCATTTAAAAAGGCAGCATTCTTAAGTGCGTGTTTGTTTCTGTGAAAGAGATCGGCACAAAGAGAGGGAGAGAGACTAATCATTCAACACGACTTTAGCTTGTCCAGGTTAAGACACAGTTTCTCCAGGTATCTTTGAAGATCCAGCAGGCTTTGGTAGTAAGATGTGATGGGGAAGTCTGTCTCGGATTTTAGCAGGGTGCTTCCCGCCTTAGGTAGTGTGCAGCTCTGACCGACGGCCATCCCACGAAGGTAGCCCAGCAAAGTGTCCACATCTTCCTCCACTTGCCTCAGATGGTGTGTGGGTGGGACACGCAACCTCACTTGCATGGAGCCCAGGTACACCACAATCGAGGTTAAACCTTCGATAGGAGTGTCTTTATCAGTGCCAAAGCTTATCTCAGAAGACATAGCAAAATGCTAGAGAGAGAGAGAGAGGGAGAGAGAGAGGGATGGTAAAGAAATGTGAAATATTAAATGACCAAATATGATTGCAAAATATAAAATAATTTACATAAAAGGCATGTATTCGGCTAGTAATACTAAGAGAGCACCAAGAAATGCATTCATAAAAAAAAATTGCATTCCTATCCAACTTGATTCTGGTTAAGGGTGTACCCTGTAAACTTAACTACATTTCTGGGAAAGTTCCTTTTCTTTACATCTCCAGAACCCTTACCATGAATCCCCCTGTGTCTGACCAAATAGAAATGTCCATGTAGAAGCATTCCCTTACCTCAGCTTTAACCTTTTTGAGTCTGGCGATCATGGTTTTGGCCATGGTTTTGATCATATCTCCTGTGATTTTCGGACGAGCCATGGATGAACACACCAACACCATGCCGTAAACTAACACCAGGGACAACTTCATCTCTCTGTTGAGGATAGAATTAAACAATTCAAAACAATACACAGACAATGCACATTTTCATAATTCACAAAAATTCATAATTTTCAAAAGAACATAAAATTTAAAGACAGCAAACATTTTTGCAGTCATCATGTTTTACTACCTCATGCAAAAAAAAGTATTATAGAGTTGAAATTACTGATTAAAGAACAATTTCTCCATTGTAGCATCATAATGCTTACCTTTCTTGGTGTGTGACTGAACTATACATCTCCACCAAGGGCTTTCTCTCTTTTATACCCTGGTGAAGATTAGTCAGAAATGACTCATTTCTGGGTTGCTCAGGCTCCTCCAGTGTCACTGAGGGGTGAGCCTCCCCAAATCCAGCCCTCCTCAGGTGAACGCATGACCAGAGATGAGCATGTAGTCTGGGTAGTTTATAGCATAAAGAGGTGGGATTTTAATAAGTCAGAGTTAGTGAAAGTATGGTATATTTGATTGGTCAACTGTCAAAACCTATTCATCTTAAGAATCTACGTAACAGGAGGAGAACCAAAAAAGAGAGATCAATCTGCTTTGGAGTCATTAACAAGAAGATAGCAGCAACTTGATTTGGGAAGATCCTTTGTTCGTTTTGAGTATGGTTATGGAGTGCCACTTCAATACTTCTATCATTATCAGGAAAAATTATACTATTCAGAAATTCCTATGGCACTTAAGATAACACCATAATATAAAATCAGGCATATTCTACAGTTACCGTTCAATGTGAACACACTTGGTTTGCTATTCCATTCCATTGTATGTATCACAATAATCAGTTATTTGACTCTTCACTTCTACTGCAATTTGTTGAATATTTTCATTGAATGTGTCTTAATTTATTTGAGTCTGTTTCTGTATGTTTTTACTCTCTGAAATGTATAGTATACAATTTGTGTATGTAGTGAAGCACTCTATGTCAATATCAAGAGCTCTTCTCTTGACTCTTGATAGGTCTCTGTATTGTATAGGTTGATATATATTATCTTATATTATATTCTGTTATTGATGGAGATAATTTTGAAACACTATTAATGCCTTAAGAATATAATAATCAAGTGCCTTGTATTATTATACACCTTATATGAATCATGTACTTATGTAAGCAGTAACATGGCTTTTCTGTGTTTCTGCGTGTGTGTAACTTAGATTATTAGGTGCCACTTAGTCTGCATATCTACAAGAGCATGTTTAGACCGGAGGTGATAAGCCTCTTCCGACCTTGTGCAAAACTGCCATCCTTGCAATATAGGGAGCCTCGGACGTCAGAGATCCACCACGTGGTTATCCCTGCTGAAAACTAAACTTCTGTCTATATAAACCTTGTGCGATGTGTTTATCATGGCTTCACTTTCAGCCTTGTGCTGGGAGTGAGCCCGATTGCAATTGTTATTGTTGTTTGTCTAATAAATATACTTATATGCAGCTCCGGAGTCCTGAGGTAACTAAGGTGAATTTTCACCTAACAGTTATATATTGTCTTTTTCACAGATGAATCTGAACTGACAGATTTGATCTAAAATGACATGGAAAGATTCACTTCAAATACATGTTTTAATAAACAAATAAGCTGTTGTATAAAACAGTTTGAAGTAATAATAAAGGGAAAATCATGAAGTACAAAAAAAACATCTCAAAATACATTACCATGCCAGAATGAAATGACAGATACTGGATGAGATTTAATCACATGCAATGCACCCTTTTTTCTTTCCCCTAAAATCACGGACGTATACACATTTACATGGAGTAAAGTGTATTTATGAATATACATTTTGCAAAATGAATATAATGCTGAAAACCCTGTAAAGTCTGAAATGATCTGTAAAGAGCATGCATAATAACGATTGTAATCACAGCCCCAAGCACACTAAGATTAGAAATAATGCCGGGTGTAGAACTGTCACGTTATAATCCAGACGATCACACAAGAAATATGCGTGTTTACTCAACACTGTTTCACACAGAGTGTGTTGCAATTCTAGAAGAAGCGGCCTGTGTTTATACCACTTCCAAAGTACAGTGACACACACTACAGGAACTCCACTGGCTTCCATCTGGGGTTACTTATGCCCACTTTGGAAATATTTTAAAACATTTTAAGCAAAGCAATGTGAAAGGGATGACATGCTTCAAGTCTCAAAGGTATAATAAATATAATTTTTTTTACTTTCATGTCGATGAACAATACAATGTTTAATGACATACATTCAGAAATGTTACTATATCGTGTAAAATAATTATATTGCTAAATCTATTTCTCAATTTCACGATTTAACATCTTTTAATTTCTATTTTGGATTGTATCTGAAATCTCTCTCTCTCCTTTTCTGTTCTCTGCATGTGTGTTTGTGTGTGTGTGTGTGTGTGTGTGTGTGTGTGTGTGTGTGTGTGTGTGTGTGTGTGTGTGTGTGTGTGTGTGTGTGTGTGTGTGTGTGTGTGTGCGTGAATGCAGAATTCGACCTATGCTTACTCCTCATACAGATGATACTGAGCCATGGTAGTTGTGTAGTTTATGTCATTTTAGACTCTCATTTTGAGAAGACCCTTCGGAGGGCTCAAGGTGCATCATTTACATAATTTCTTTTGAATATGCACGTATGTATTATATTTATCTTTTTTCTTCATTTTTGTATACATACACAGTACAGCATACATGAGAACAAGTATATATGATGCAGCATTGTGTGTGTGTGTGTGTGTGTGTAAAGGTCACCCAACCCCCACCCATATTGTGACGATAAAATCCTGGAAATAGCATGTGTTGAGTTTCACTGGAATTGTACTGCATACCCCCTGAAGCTCCCCTCTGCCCTCTTTTTACAGGCATTTTTAAGGGACCTGGTTAGTTTTTTTTTTTTTTTTTCAAAATGTACCGTGCCATATTTAGTGTTTGGAGAATAGATGTTGCTATTCAGAGTTGTGCGAGGTGTTTATTTACAGAATTGTACTCTTTATTATACATTCTTGCCGCAAAGTATTGATAGAGACTGAATCTTCACCAGGATTGACAAAATCGATTTGACTGCATTTTTGTTAGAGAGTGGACTACTGTACACATTCTTGAAGAAGTAGGATAAACCTGAGGACTTCCAGGTTCTGGTCAATTGTATATGTTCAGTTTGGAAGTAGACAAAGGACTTAATGACTTGTGAAACGGTTTGTCAGTCACTGTAGGTCTCTTAAGAACCCTTCCAATCCCAATCCAGTAGCACAAAGACTCCTCTCTGTCATGGGTATTAGGGTTCTGACTAACTAACAACTCAGTTTGCTTCATTTCCTGCATTTCCTCTTATGGCAGTAAAAACCTTTCTGATTCTGATTCTGATTCTCATGTCTAATGGCACACCATTCTCTGGTTTGAACATCATCATCATCATCATCATCATCATCATCATCATTGTTTATTCAGGGAGAATTGACTGAGCACAGGGTCTCTTTTGCAGCAATGCCCTGATAGAGGCTACATAGTACAGAAGAACAATAAATAAACAAACCATAACAAAACAAAACAGACAAAATAAATAAAAAAAACACATTAAACAACTCAGAAATTAAGTATATATAAAAAAATTAAAAAAATAACATAAAGTAAAAAAATTAAATCAGAGAATCATTGAAAACAACAGCATTGAGGCACATCCTTATTATCTAAAAGGCTCTTAAATTGGTTGACAGACAAATACTTGGTTAATTTCAACTCCACTTGAACAGTGTTCCATTTATGGGAAGCAAAGAACTTAAAAGCTATTTTACCTATATTAGTTTTTGTAAGGGGGATTTCAAGGGAGATGAGGCTCTGTGACCGTGTATTATGACAGATGGATTTTAATTTTAAAAGTGACATGAGATAATTAGGCAGTTTTCCCACTAAGGCTTTATAAACAAATAAAAGACAGTGTTTTTCCCTCCTGTCTGCTAGAGGGGACCAACCAACATTCTTGTATAAGTTACAGTGGTGGGTCCTGAAAGCGTCTCCATGCATGAGCTCACATTGAAATGAGAACAAGGTATGTGTGATGAATGATCCATGTGGACTAATGTACTTATTTGTATTGTTTGGGGGCAGAGCATAGAGACAGGACCAATAGATAGAGACCCGTGAGTTAGTAACTGTTGTGTGTGTGTATATCTGTGATTGTGCAAGGGTGTCTGTGTGTGAAAGAGAGAGAATGTAAGAAAGGGTTTAACAATTCATACAGAGATTTAGAAGTAAGTGTTTAAGTGTCGGATTGATTCAGACTTTACGTCATTGATCGTAATACAGGCTTTGGATTTTTCCAGTAAGAAGGTCCAAAATGAGCCTGTTATTTTTTCATTAGAATTCTTTCCCATAACAGGGCTTAAATAAAGTTAGATTATGTGTGACGAGGTAGAATCAACATGGTTTAGAAGAATCTCTGCTTTCACACATTCCTAATCCATTATGCCACTCTTTATGACAGTGTGCCATAGTTAGCAGGATTGCTGTGTTATCAAACGGAAGTGCCAGTGACCGAAGTCTCAGTGAGTATCTTGTCTATTAGTCACATTCTTACAGAATTAACCTTACCAATACATATGTGTCATTCCATGACAAGTCACATTTCTCACAGAGAAAGAGAGAGAGAGAGAGAGAATTACTCAATGTATGTTACTAATTATGCTAAACTAGGATTTTCTGACATGCTTTCTGGGCTTTCGCAACCTATTCATTCACATCTGGAATATATTACATACATCTGGGATGCACCAGCATATTTTTACTGAAGAACTTGGACAAGTTCAGATGCTGCTTTGGTGACTAAGAGTTTGAGTATAATGGAGGAGAATAGTATTTGGCATAATTCAGCATCATGAACATTTTATATGAGGAAGGTAGTGGGTGGTAATGTACAGCTCTAGGGGATTAGTGGTACAGGGGGTAGAGAAGTCGTTTAGTAATCAGAAGGTTGCTAGTTCGATTCCCTGTCGAAGCGTCCTTGAGCAAGACACTGAACCCCTAATTGCTCCTGATGTGCAGTGTGCCATCAGTGTAAAATGTGTATACATCCTTGTAAGTCGCTTTGGATAAAAGCGTCTACTAAATGTAAATGTAAATTATCCCAATGCTGAAAGAGCTCCTGTCATCTGTACTCTTCAGCGGCCCTGTGTTTACACATCCAAACATGTGTGTAATCTATTGCATGTCTATTGCACGATCTTGCACTGCTGAGGAAAACACCTTCACTTATTTGAAAATGCAACCTTTTGAAGTATATATGAGTATATATATATTCCAATAACTTATTTTATTTGTTTTTGTTTTTTTGTGGAAGAAGGACTTCTCATAAACTGTTCTATGTACAGTAGCTTAATAACCAATGGACAGTTGTTGGTATACTGTTCATATATTGGGTTTTGTACAATATTTGACCAATTGTGGTGACAACTGTGGTCGAAAAATAAAGTGTACAACTGCATATCATCGGTGGGAATAGGCAAGCAGGTACTGATGGTCCTAAAAAGAGATTGAACCCTATCCTATGCCAAAAATATGTTTGATGGTTTCCTAAGAATAAACTCAGAGCTTGAAAGACCTGTAGAAATATATGAAATAGTTTGAAACATTGTCACAAAATAACTGATAATACTCCCGTGGCTAATAATGGCCTGTGACTCTAGTGTAACAGCTGTGGTGTTCTGGATACTCAAGCTTAGATGGAAGATACATTGCATTGAATACAAGACCACAGCACACATAAAGGGTCACTGCATCAGTTTATAATTTTATAAGCACAGAATACGATAGCTATTACCTGTCTACAGCAAAAAGACTAACCTTTAAATGAACTGCTAAAGTCTTTGGTACACTTTTTCATTTCACACCAAACTAAACATTATTCTTGTTTGCAGTTCTAAATTTGACCTCTAGGAGACTCTAGTGGCATATTGTTGAAACACAACAGGATGGCTGATATAGTATTCACTTCTACAATATTGCAGTGTAGTTTGACCCTGTACATAAACCTTAAGCATAACACTGTCTTTGTTCTTGTGATTTCAGATTTCATGTAATCTGTGTAGCTGTCACCTCACGCCACAAAACCAGCTTCTTCCCGGCTGCCGTTGGCCTTATTAACAAGGCCCGGGACCCCCACCTGACGTGGACACTTAACCCGCCCCCACACCTCAAGCCTGTGTTATGTTAACACACACTACATTGCACACTGCACATTGCACATCCACTTTTGCACTCCTGCCCTGCTTTTTGTATTGTAGTACTTATTGTGTTTGTGTAGTACTTATTGTGTTTGTATGTTTTATGTTCACTGTATGCACCTTTACACCAGAACAAATTCCAGGTAGGTGTAAACCTCCACTTGTTCTGCCCAGATGATCATCTCTGTATATATATTTGACATACTGGTGGACACATTTCTTATGTCAGGTGCTTTTCTAAAATTGGGTGAAACCCTGGAGGCTAGGGGAAGCCTCAGCATGTCTCTGGTCCCATCTCTGAGGCTGGAGCGAGGCCAGGTCCCAGCTGACAGCGTCAGTGCAGCCCTGGAGTTGGGTAGGGCTGAATCCAGACTAAGGCAAAGATTACAAGAATGGAATGTGATGCTACAGGTGACATTTGAAAAGATCATCGGTGCCAACCTGCCCACCATCCAAGACCTGTACACCTTCAGAGTCAGGAAACGGGCAGGAAAAATCACTGCAGACCCCTCACACCCCGGACACAAACTATTCAAACTCCTCCCCTCTGGTAGACGCTACAGATCACTGTGTAAGCACATTGAGAGCCACTTTACTTCACCAAGTCAAATTCCTTGTTTGTGCAAACTTACTTGGCCAATAAAACCTTTCTGATTCTGATTCTGAAATCAGATGAGTGGTTTATAGCCTAGCTAAAGCTTCCTAGCCAGAGAATTCATGCTGGTGAATAAAAAATCCTACATAACAGAAAAATAGATTAGTCGAATTAGTTGAATTTGCCCATGTCATTTTAATTTTATGACAGCCAAATAGCTCTTAGATCTACCCTGTTTACATGTTTCTAAAACGTCTCAGTGGGAAGTGTTGTGTCCCTAATGTCAGAACTTGTAATAGAAGTGGACGAGAGCAGCTTTTGACTGGTGCTTCAGGCTGAGGAGCTTTAAGCCTCCGATTAGTTTAAGGTAGAGGCATGTCATTGAATCAAACATGGTTATAGAGGCCTTCAGGAAACACACATGTCCTAGTGCCTAGTCCCTGACTGAACTGAGTGGCTATGCTGGGTAGACGGAAACTAGAACTGCCAATGTCTCTCGCAGAAGCTTTAAGGAACTTTATTTTTGTTCATCTAAATGGAGTACACTGCTTTTGGAACAGAAAAGCTATTTCAACGAGGCACAACCTGCAATATTATGATATAAAACTACAGTATATTGATACTTTGGTGTAGATTACTAACGTGCATTGTTTGGTTGAATGGACTTCACTTCTTTGTTCATATCTGCGTTCAGTAAAAAACAGAAAACACTTAAGACAGAGGGGCGTCACATGTTTGTACGATCAAAGTACACATCTGATTCGGTCAGTTCCAGGTCCAATTGGACAGGGATTGAGAGGGGTGAATGCTTTCATCTCTAGACTGTGGTAATCTTACTGCTCATACACTTAAGTAGGAACTAGACTTGTATCATTTCTGTTAAGAGTCTCCATGACAGATTTCTCACTTAAAGGATTCTAAAAGAACAGCAGTCACTCAGTAGGAAGCCCTTCGATTACCCCAAGGTCAACTATGAAAAGACATCAGTTTAGTAGTCACATTGCAAGCTTTTTATTTCAGGCTACTGTGCATGTGTCTGTGTATGTGTGTGTGTGTGTGCATGTCACAGAGGAAGAGCTATAAAGAAAGAGAGACAGAGAACATTCTGGATCAAATGTCCAGCCTGGCCTATCAGATGTTAATGTCCAGCCTGGCCTATCAGATGTTAATGTCCAGCCTGGCCTATCAGATGTGAATGTCCAGCCTGGCCTATCAGATGTGAATGTCCAGCCTGGCCTATCAGATGTGAATGTCCAGCCTGGCCTATCAGATGTGAATGTCCCTTGCAGATACTTTTTGGGGTAAGGGCTTCCTGGCTACTGCTTCAAGGAACAGCAAGCCCAGACCGCAAAAAGACCCAAAAAGGACCATGATCTCCACCCTGTACCTTGGGCGTCTGTTCAATCTCTGTAAAAACAAAGAAAAAGAAAAATACGTATGAATAAAGATTTCGTTTTCAATATGACATAGAGCACAGTGTATACACATGGACTACTGTTCATAATGAGTGTATTACATGTATTTGATGTTAGGCTTTTACTGTAACAAGCTTCAAAGTGGGGGGTGCATGTGCTGGAACTAAAGGTGTTCCTGTTAGTGTGGTAAGCAGTGTTGAGATCCCTAATGACCTGTACTGTTATCTGGATCTGGTGTTCCCTTGTGGCATTGTGAGGGGAAAAGAGTACACACACACACACACACACACACACACACACACACACACACACACACACACACACACACACACACACACACACACACACAAACACACACACACACACACAAACACACACACACACACACACACACATATATATGTATATATATACAGAGAGAGAGTAAGTACTCCAGTCAAATATTTAAACCATATATTGAAAAAAAATGCATTTACAAGAACGAGACAAGCATACAATACACATTAAAAGGGGATTAAAATATGAAGATGTATTTGTGTAAAATTCTTCAGACTGGACGTTATATCCAACCTCTGAGTCAGAAATAAGTTGAATGGGTCACATCACATATAGACACAGGCATCTGTTAGGCTTACCTCACTGTATGCGTCACATGTATGAAAAGTGTCACAATCCCCCCCCCCCCCCCCCCCCCCCCCCCCCCCCCCCCCCCCCCCCCCCCCCCCCCCCCCCCCCCCCCCCATTGAGCTTTTCCTCCCTGGTAGAGCCCCAGGAAGGTCCCCTTGGAATTTCTCTGAGCATATATTCATACTACCTTTGCGTGGCTTTGCCTTGTTAAACCTCTAATATATTGGGATTGATCTGTTCAATCGTTCTCTGCTTCATGCCAAAAGTCTACATCGTCACTCTTAGCCTCAGCATCCATAATTAAATGTTTTTTTTTTTGTTTTGTTTCCAATATTACACTACTGATATTGACTTATTTCCATTGACTCGAGAATAATCAGAGCTTCATCTTGATTCTAATTGGACAGCCCGTGCACCAATTTAAATGTAGCTGTCCATGGTAATGAGCCATAGATGAGCTGAGCCAAACATTGTGCTCGGAGTTCTCCATGGTGCTGAAGTCATTCACTTCCCCACTTGATGTGGTAAACGCCCTGTGACATTAATTGAAATTATGTATTGTTGTGTAGTTATCTGTTGGTAAATGATAATGATGTAATTTTAAAATAATATTTATTATTTCATTAGAATGGTATGCAAACACCATGGTTCAAAAGCTACATGGTCGCAAAGGCGTGAGAGAACAAAAACTGTCCAATTTATGCACACACACACACACACACACACACACACACACACAGGCTTGTCCTCTGTTTAGAATAGTATATATCAGAGATAGATTTCATTCTCCATATCCAATTCGAGCATTAGTGCAGACTACTTGTTGCTATTGACTAGCTGTGTATTGTCTGATATTGGTTATGGATCTTGTAGTGTGAGCACGCAGACATGGCATTCTGAGCCCCAAGACCCAGCCCCTTCAAATCGTGCGGCGAGAAAGAAACATTTAAAGGACATCAGTGCCAGAGCTTATAATATTGCATGTTTATGATAGTCTAGAAAGGCTGTCCAAAGAGTCTCACACTGCCGTAAAAAAAACTCAAAAACGTTTGCCGAAGAGGCACAGGCTACTCCAGGCTCATGCTATCATGAAGTTAAAAATACACACACATAGTGACTAGACAGTCAATATCACTATTTCAATTAAAATAGCCTATTTTATTATTGTTATTTTCGTAAAATATCTCCCACATATCTTGTCACATAAAACAGGTGACTACTGTCTTGTAGGATATTGAGATTGAATCTATAGTATTTCAGCCAAATGTAGAGAAACTGGACGGTATTCCTGAAAACCGTGCGCTACGAGCTAGCATACCTGTTTCAACGCGCCTATGAACATTCCTCATGTAGACTTCGAACTCAATGAAGCGGAATTCGGCAACGTTCATATTATGTTCTCTAATGAGTTATTTCGAACCACGACGATTCTAACGACTGAAAACAAACCCGACAAGAGTAGGCTATAGGCTTACTACCCTCTGCCATTCAGAAGCTCACGAAGTAGCTCACAGAAAAATCTCAATGGTTTCCTTACATGCCACCAAAAATACATAAATACAAAAAAAACAATCAACCAAGAGCTTTTTTTGACAGTGATCATGAAGAAAACACTTGCTCACCGTTTGGCAAACCTCTGGATGGAGAGCTGTTTTTCCCCCCAGATTCTCTTCATGAACTTAAAAGAAAACATCCCGCGTCTCGGTGTTTTTTCTGCGGTGTCGTTATCATTTTAAATAAGCACTATATTTTGATTATTCAGACATTCAAACTAATCCATTTTATCCTATCCGCTATTCTGGAAAATACTGCAAAATCTAATGGAAGCGCTCAATTCCTCCAGTCTGGCGTTGACCTGCATTGACGTCATTGCGTCATTAGGTTTCCCCTGGAAACACAGGAGTTCCAAAAATAGTAACACATTAATTCAACTCTGGCTTCGGTTGGCGCGGGCGACTATTTGTATCAATCCATAATCTTCTGATTCTCTCTCCTCATCCTCCTCCTCTCTCGCACTTCTCATAAGCTTGACGCTCTCAAGGACGGCTTGCTCACGACACCAACGCCTATTTTAATAAGTTGTCCAGGTTAAAGGTGTCAGAGAGAGGGACAAACGCGAGTTTCAGAGCATGTTTTATTCCCGCCCGCAATCATAAAATGATTGTAAGAGAGGAAACAGCGCCACGAGGATAAAAATAGAAAGTGCCGAACACTGGCAATCATCTTGTCAGCTCTGGAGCATGCGATTGTGCGGTGCAGTGTGCCGCGCAGCGTTCTTTGAACTGGAAACGTGGTTTGCGGGACTCCTATAAGTGATCTGATAAGGACGGGCTAATTGCAGTAGCTATAGCCTACTTTGGCAACAATAATCGATCAAGTGTTAGCGGTGTCTATTGCATTCGCCCATGTAATTTTAATAGGCTACCTATGGGGAAAATAGATTCTTACATTTCATGTAGCCTTATCTTTTCATAGGTTTTATTAAAGACACCTGAAGCACAATCCACTGTTTAGTACGTTATAAAGGACACAGAACCATTCATTATTTAATCCATTCATGCTTAAATTCTATTGTCCGATGCTAATCCACAGTGACCATTTTTAAGTAACCTCAAGTCTTTTGACATTTGAAGTGGCAGTGACTTTATATATAATCTTTTTTATCGAGAGTATATGAGAGTATACAGTTAGGGCGCATGTGTGCTCACATGCAGCTGCATTTAATTAGAGGCTCACACTACGGTGCCGCGTGACCAGACACTGCCGTCTGCACGTGAGCGCGTGGACTGTGCTGTGCGCGTTCCTGAGCCACACATAACCATTTCGTGCAGTCCTCGTTAATTGTGCTCAAACAGGGTACAATTTAATCTGCTGATCGCTTTGACAGTGAAAAAACAATATGTTGAATAAAAAAACAAAAAAACAGACAATTATTCTTGGTTAAATGTTTCAATTCGATATTTAACCATGCGTTATTTGACTGTTTGCGCATTGCCTGATGCGATTTGCAGACACCGCGCAAGAGGGCTGCGCAGGTGCGGCTCTATGTGGAGGACGGAAATTCACGACAAACAGCACCGACTAGTGACTATGTGGTTAAAATATCTACATTAACTTGTCATGAACTAAGTGTAAGTGTAGATATGACACCGTGTACAAGAAGTCAGGATGTTATGCAGAACTTACAGTCCACCAAATAGAAAAACAGAGACCATAAGTAGTGTTCTACTGGCCTCCACTATAAACCCATGCCAAACTATTACTGCCACAGAAAACAAATAACATTACATAATATCTTGATACTGTAAGATACTTATTTCTATTAAAATGTATTAGTATAATATACAGTGCCAAATATGTCAGTAGGAAACCTCAGTAAATGCAAACAAGACAAGGACCTTAATGATCATTGTCAGGTTATGTCATTGTATTTTTAATAAAACTGGAGTAATCCCAGAACACAGTGCAGAGCTTTAGTGGCAGTTGTCATTTGGGACTAAACCTATTAGCTGAAGATACACAGCGAGAGACAACTTTAGAAGAATTAAAGGTGTGTGTAGAGATATATTTCTGACAGCTATTGATCTGGTAGTCTTTGGGAAAATAATAGATGGTCCAATACAAAACATTTATTTTGGGTTTTGCACTGTTTCAGTGATAATTAACCAAAAATCCAGAATTCTCTTGTAGAAACCCATATTAGGTAACCAAAAGGAGTAGACTATCCTGATCACTATTCTACATTACACTCTGCCAATCTCCCACCTTACCAACATGAACACAGCCCATATCATTTAATTTCCTCTACAAAGATTGGCACAGGGCATCAAGGCTCAGGTCTCATGCGCTCAATATCTCACATGTTCCCCCTTGATCCCATGACCTCAAACTAACACTCATCTGTCCATAATTCTATGAGCATGTGGGTTCTTTTTCAAGCTCGGGTAACTTCACTCTATAACATTCAGTAGATCAGACCCTATCTCACTTAATATGCTATACACCATCTTGTGTAGGCCTTGGTCCTTCATAGACTATTAGACTAATGCAATGCTATTCTAGCGGGCTTGTCTTCATGTGTGGTGAGCCCATTGCAGATAATCCAGAATGTTGCAGCACATTCGGTCTTTGATCAGCCAAAGCGGACACCTGTACCTCCTGTGCTCCAATCGGACACCTGTACCTGCTGTGCTCCAATCGGACACCTGTACCTCCTGTGCTCCAATCGGACACCTGTACCTCCTGTGCTCCAATCGGACACCTGTACCTGCTGTGCTCCAATCGGACACCTGTACCTCCTGTGCTCCAATCGGACACCTGTACCTCCTGTGCTCCAATCGGACACCTGTACCTCCTGTGCTCCAATCGGACACCTGTACCTCCTGTGCTCCAATCGGACACCTGTACCTCCTGTGCTCCAATCGGACACCTGTACCTCCTGTGCTCCAATCGGACACCTGTACCTCCTGTGCTCCAATCGGACACCTGTACCTCCTGTGCTCCAATCGGACACCTGTACCTCCTGTGCTCCAATCGGACACCTGTACCTCCTGTGCTCCAATCGGACACCTGTACCTCCTGTGCTCCAATCGGACACCTGTACCTCCTGTGCTGACTACCTTCACTGGCTCTCTGTAGCTGCTACAATTACATTTCAATCTCTTTTTCTCACAATTCTGTCATTTAGAGCGAGCCCTCCTCACAGCCTGGTTGTCTTCGCCGTCTCTCTCCAGCAAAAGCTCATAATTGAAACTCTTTTCATGTCTGCCTTGGATGTAGTATGACCTGCCTAGTGCCTTCCATTCTAGCAGCAGCCTTGGTCTATTCAGGAAGTGTTTGAACAGCCACCTCTTTGTTATTTTATAGTTATTTGTATTACAATCTGATATTTCAGAATATTATATACACAGTATATATTGTGAACTATGCCATAGTTTTTGTTGTAAAAATACAACATACAACATATTTTGTAAGTCGCTTTGGGCAAAAAGTGTCAGGCAAATACCGTAACGACCTTTTTTTGTATTTGTAATTATTGACCCAAAATTTTAACTTGCAATGGCAGTACATTTCAACCAGGGGAAGACAATTTGCTAACAAAGTTATAAAGGTGTCTTTCATAGTTAGTATTAAAATCAGATGAATTAAGTGACAGTGATTAGAGTTGATCATTTTAACCAATTATTACTGAAGTAATATTTTTTTATGAATAATACAATCATATCATAAATGTATAGTTTCCAACAGTAATAGCTACATTCATCACAGTATTAATGACTGGGCTGTATTGAAATCTATTTAATGTCATACCATTGTAATGTAATATAATTTTCTGTCAAAAAACACTAACATTTCTGAGTGATTCCAAACTGGTAAGATGTTCTCATCACCCAGAGTGTACTGGAACCCAAAGTGAACCCAAAATGAGCTCATGACGAGCACACAGTCGTGAATTTGGGTTTGGAATCATAGGGCACACACACACACAATACTGACAAGGTTGGCTATCTAGCAAAAGCATTCACACGTATTCATAAAAGCCCCACTCACCTTTGATGATTTATTTTTTTAACCTGTTACTTCTTTGAGCACTGCTGTCACATCATCATGTCACAACTGAAGAATTTGTAATTGGCCGATTTTCTTTCTTGAATAATCTGGAAAGGGAATAGGATGTGTGATTTTGAAGTGCTATCTTCCCATATATACATTCTTGTTTAGGGCAAACAAACCCTGCTATCTGGTTGTCTTTATAATTGTTGTGAGCTCCAGAAATGTATTTGAAATATAATATTCTGAATGAACTCTTAATGCCATCTGCTGGTGACAAGGAAAAACAACAAACGTCCTCTGCAGTTATCCATACTGTCACCTTGACTTATGGTTAACAATAAAGCCATCAATAAATGAATGTGTTGTTTAAAAGAAAATGTAATATGCATGTATGAACCAGTGTCAAGTTATGTATAACAATCTATAAATTCATAAATAAGGTATTATCCATTCCAGATGGTGGAGCATTAAACAAGAGATTAAAAGGCATCATTTATATTATAGAAATGTGTTATACATTAATGATGCAACAACAGTTAATGAATACATTCAATTCTTAGTTATAAAAGGACTGTTCTATGTTAGGATGCATGGTTGAAATCAACTGAGGCAAATATGAGCTTTTAGGTGAGATTTAAGGTTTTCTTTCTGCAACTCTGTGTTTGTGTGTTGTCAGAGCTGAAATTCCATTTCTGACCATCAGGAAAGCATTAGGAATGACCAGCAGGGGGCAGAAGATGTCATTACGGACCTTTTTCTTCCTCTTCCTCTACGTTGACTCATTGCTCCACCCTCATGACATGTGTGTGGATACACACAGAAACACAGATTTTCATCTTTTTTCCTGCACTCACTGATTTTGCCCATAATGCTCCATAAGTTCCCAGCAAACAGCATCCCTTCCACACACTTAAAAATAGTATGAGGAAGAAATGGAAGAATTATAGCATTTCATTGCATGCCAATGCCATGTATACATATGTGTTACAAACTTCAATGAGTGTCAACAGTTTTATAAGATCAATTTGCATGGAGAGATTGATATAAATTGTTATAAAAAGACAAAACGAGAGAGAATTGGGGGAGATATAATAGTTGCCTTTCCACAAATAGATCAGAAAATGGACAGACCACTTGTTAATTATTTTGCATTAATTGGTGGAAGAGAAGTCTTGGTTCTGAAAGGCAGTGAACCAATCCCTCCAGACCAAGGCTTTGCTTCTGTTGTGTTTGAGAGCGACTCTGGAGTTTAGGATGTGCAGTATTATACCAACAAGTCATCTTTATATAGACCATCACAGGGATGAAGCATGACAAACAAGCTACAATGAAATGATTGCAGTGACTGTAGTGTATTAAATCAAATATACGTACAGTATATTAAGCTGCTGTCGTGAATTGTGTGTAGTGCGTAAGACCTGGGTACTCTTGGATGCGGTCATCCCCAATAATGCGTCTGATAAGCAGGTGTTTGAGGCTTATGTTGATGTTTGTTTACTGAGGAGGACAAATGGCAAATGAAGCACATCCTCTCAAGCTTCTTCACCACCTGGGCTCTAATGAGAGACAGAGAGACAGAGAGAGAGAGAGAGAGAGAGAGAGAGAGAGAGAGGCAGAGAGAGAGAGAGAGAGAGAGAGAGACAGAGAGAGGCAGAGAGAGAGAGAGAGAGAGAGAGAGAGAGACAGAGAGACAGAGAGAGAGAGAGAGAGGAGAGAGAGAGAGAGAGACACAGAGAGAGACAGAGACACAGAGAGAGGCAGAGAGAGAGAGAGAGAGAGAGACAGAGAGACAGAGAGACAGAGAGAGAGGCAGAGAGAGAGACAGAGAGAGAGAGAGAGAGAGAGACAGAGAGAGAGCTGGAGAGAGACAGACAGAGAGACAGAGAGAGAGAAAGAGAGAGAGAGAGAGAGAGAGAGAGATGAGTTCGTATGTATCTTACTTTTATTTTGTCCCATTATATATTTTTTTGTTTCTTTGTTAAATCTCTCACCAATAAAAATGATGCAATTTTTAATCTGTTTAAGATATCCAAGATACCTAATTTCACATTTTGGATGTAATTTGCACCCTACTACGATTGGATTAGTCCCACTGCCGTAACAACATGTGTGCTCAAGGTAAAGACAGTAGAAATATGCATGCTTCGATGTGATAAGCAAGACTAGACTCGTGCTAATTGTTTGCACATGCATGCTCAAACATATGTGTCATTTGGGTTTATATGAGCAGCTGTACATTTGAATTGGATATAGGAGATGTTCTAGTTATTCTACATAATGTAATCTTATTTACGGGAAAAATATTCTGGGGACTTAATTTACAAATTCATACAGTCCAACTCTGTCCAATCCCACAACCTGGTGTTCTGTGCAGTATTCTAGTGCCCATTCAATTGAGTCAGTCCAACTCTGTCCAATCCCACAACCTGGTGTTCTGTGCAGTATTCTAGTGCCCATTCAATTGAGTCAGTCCAACTTTGTCCAATCCCACATCATGGTGTTCTGTGCAGTATTCTAGTGCCCATTCAATTGAGTCAGTCCAACTCTGTCCAATCCCACATCATGGTGTTCTGTGCAGTATTCTAGTGCCCATTCAGTTGAGTCCATCATGCCTCAGTGCTCAGTCATCTAAAAGGCTGGATGTCTGTGCTCATGTTTTCAGGGTGCATTGTTAATATGTAATGCACGCGTGAGAATGTTTGTTAATGTCTGTTTACCATATATGAAGAGGTAATCTGTTGTGGCATGGCTCGTGAAAGTGAGGAAGTAAGTTGGTGTGTGTGTGCTTAACTGAGTAGGGGAGAGTACAGGTATTAAAATGTAATGTGTTGCGGCGTGTTGCTTGACCTGTCTCCTGCTATTATTGTCAGTGACAAGCTCTTTGCATTTGCTGCATGTTGTCGTGGGAACCCCTGACTTCCCCTGCAGGCTTCCCAAAAAGCGCAGATCCAATGGAAATGTCACTGCTGGTTCCTTTATCTCCGTGCTCATTTGTCACCATACTAGAACAGTCTAGAAGTGAAGCCCTCTCTGAGGCAACGACAGCTATCATCCAGGCAATAGACCAACTTCGCCTCAGTTACATTTGTAGCACAGAACAACTTCAAAGGGTGCATCATAAACCTTGTCACTGTAAGCACATTACATATCCTCACCTGTGAAATGTATATCACCCACAATTTGGGTGCTATTCATATATGGAGGTGGTATACATATTTCATGAACACAGAGAGAGGGATGTGGGCTAATTGCTGTGCTGTGTAAATGTGGTTTTGTTTCTGGCTTTATCGGGTGTTGAATGCTACTTGAGACTACTACTCCATCCTTCTATGCTGTTGCTAGTGCTACGGATGCACTTGTTGGCTATGTTGTGCTATCTCATACATTACATTCTGTCTGTGTTTACTAGTCTAAAAGTTTCAAAGTTGACCTATTTTATCACTGAATAAACTTTCCTGACATGTAGACATATTGCATCTGAAACTATGATTACTAAACTAGAGATGCATTTCCGTGAGAAATTGCGAATGTGATTGCACCAAGATTTTTCTTGCTCTATGCAAGCTACTTGGACGTGAACGCTACTACCCCCTGTTGGACAAGGTGCGGGGCAGACTGCCTGTTCACTTTGTTCTAAAAATGGTTGTATGAGCCTTGTGTTAACATAGAAAATAATTAATTTAAAAGACATATTTGCATGCATGCAGCAGAGAGTTATGCCAGAGGTGCACTAAAAGCCAGTTGTGTGTGCCACTCCCAATTGACTTCAATGGAACACTTATTATATTACTTCTGTTAAACACAGTATGCGTGCATATGTGTTTTGAAGACAGATGGGCGAATGAGTATTATGACAGGAGTTGTGCCACTCCCATTGACTTAAATGGAACACTCCCCCCCCACCCCAGTATAGGGCGGCTGGACACGGAGCAGCTCACAAGCTCAACGCAGCTGGGGGGGGAAACAATTGCCCTTGTCTTGCATGTTGTATTGCTCCTTGTCATTTCTGATTTCTAACAAAAAAACTGAAACATGCTTAAAAGCTGCAGTGTAACGAGATGCACTACCAACAAGGTAAAAAAGCCAGAACTAAGTTTTATAAGTTGACAACTTATTTGGGAACTTGTTTGGGATAGATGTTTACCTTATTCCAACTCTTCATGTGGCTAGCAAAAACCGCTTCAGCTGTGTTGGCTAGCTAGCACTGCCACCACCAAATGTGACCGAACACACATACAATAGAGACTCTATTGTCATTATATTACCACAATCATTCAACAGTCAGCACGTCCTCTGAAGGAACTGCGGTGCACACATACATCACATAAATGTGCATTCTCTGTGTCTCCAAAACTCAAATGATTTTTGTGAATCAATACATTTAATGTAGGTATGAGAGCAGTCTATTGGTATAGTCTTGTAGAACAAGAAGTATTACTTCTGTTAAACATAGTATGCGTGCATATGTGTTTTGAAGACAGATAGGCGAATGATACAGTATTATGACAGGAAAAGTGCACAGGTTAAACAGAGTTGGTAGTGGCGTTACGTAATTAGGAATTGAAAAAAGGTAACTGTATTCCGGTACATTTACAGAAAAAAGACGTAAATAGATAACAGATACTTTTAGCAAAAATTTAAAATTTAAAATTGATTTTAAAACTACGAACATTATACTATCATCCACATGCGCACTTTACAACACTTCACGAGAAGATAACAGATAAACCTACAAGTCCATATAATGACCTCGAGTTAGAAAAAAATGCTTTCCTTGGCTAGAACACACACACACCCATACACACACACATACACACACACACACACACACACACATACACACCCACCCACACCCACCCACACACACCCACACACACACACACACACACACACACACACACACACACACACACAACACACACACACACACACACCCACCCACACCCACCCACACACACCCACACACACACACACACACACACACACACACACACACACACACACACACACACACACACACACACACACACACACACCACCCACACCCACCCACACACACCCACACACACACACACACACACACACACACACACACACACACACCACACACACACACACACACACACACACACACACACACACATACACACCCACCCACACCCACCCACACACACCCACACACACACACACACACCACCCACACCACACACCCACACACACACACACACACACACACACACACACACACACGCGCACACACACACACCACTTCACTGCCTGTCAAGTCTCCTGCCAAGTCTGTTGATTAAACGTAAATTAATTCACCAAGACTGGGCCTTGGTAACTGTAAGGAAGTGAGCTGATTCTGTCAGCTCCTTGCTCATGTTAGTCTGTTGGACATGAAAGCCGTTGACAGGGTTTTTAGGAAACCGTTGTGTTGTTTGAATTCATGCAGTCTACTTCCTTTAGAACTGCACTTTGGTCTAGTGTTTGCTCTGTCTTCTAAACTTTTAATGTTGCTCCTTTTCAGTTTTCCTTTCTTCCTCCCTCCCTCCGTGTGTGTGTGTGTGTGTGTGTGTGTGTGTGTGTCTGTGTGTGTGTCTGTGTGTGTGTGTGTGTGTGTGTGTGTGTGAGTGTGTGTGTGTGTGTGTGTGTGTGTGTGTGTGTGTGTGTGTGTGTGCTTGTGTGTGTGTGTGTGTGTGTGTGTGTGTGTGTGTGTGTGTGAGTGTGTGTGTGTGTGTGTGTGTGTGTGTGTGTGTGTGCTTGTGTGTGTGTGTGTGTGTGTGTGTGTGTGTGTGTGTGTGTGTGTGTGTGTGTGTGTCTGTGTCTGTGTGTGTGTGTGTGTGTGTGTGTGTGTGTGTGTGTGTCTGTGTGTGTGTGTGTGTGTGTGTGTGTGTGTGTGTGTGTGTCTGTGTGTGTGTCTGTGTGTGTGTGTGTGTGTGTGTGTGTGTGTGTGTGCTTGTGTGTGTGTGTGTGTGTGTGTGTGTGTGTGTGTGTGCTTGTGTGTGTGTGTGTGTGTGTGTGTGTGTGTGTGTGTGTGCTTGTGTGTGCGTGTGTGTGCGTGTGTGTGTGTGTGTGTGTGTGTCTGTGTGTGTGTGTGTGTGTGTGTGTGTGTGTGAGTGTGTGCGTGTGCTTGTGTGTGTGTGTGTGTGTGTGTGTGTGTGTGTGTGTGTGAGTGTGTGTGTGTGTGTGTGTGTGTGTGTGTGTGTGTGTGCTTGTGTGTTTTAGGCTCTTAGCATTGTTCTCTCTGTCCAAACCACTATGACGCTGCAGGATGCAGGCATGGTCTGAGAGAACGCTGCAGGCTTTCAGTGGCACAAAACATCAGCATCAAGATCCAACCCATACACACACAAACAAACACACATGCACATATACACACACACAAACAAACAAACAAACAAACAAACAACCACACATTAAAAGATTCTCCATCCTTTGTGTGTTTTTGGGAGCTGAATTATTTGTGACTTACCTCTCCTCTGGCCCTAAGGTCTTTGTGCCTTTGGTAAGGTAACGGGAAATACAGTGTGATGTGCATCTTAGTTTTCATTTATGAGGCCCATGTGTGTCCCAGGAATTTCAGAAAATTCAGCATCTTGTATTCATCTGGAGACTGAGTCATTACAATTGATCTGTCCTCAAAGGGGGAGTAGAGGCTGCTCCTCCTCAGTGAGGGAAACAGGGAGTAGAGGCTGCTCCTTCTCCTCACTGAGGGAAACAGGGGGTAGAGGCTGCTCCTCCTCAGTGAGGGAAACAGGGAGTAGAGGCTGCTCCTTCTCAGTGAGGGAAACAGGGGGTAGAGGCTGCTCTCACTGAGGGAAACAGGAGTGGAGGAGGCTGCTCATTCTCCTCACTGAGGGAAACAGGGGCGGAGGAGGCCTTGTCTGGCCTAAAGGAGAGTTGGGATAATCACATTTAATTCTCACAGTGCCATTCAGTCATTAGCGTGTAAACGCTGGGGTTTTTAGAGTGCAAATGTGAGGCAAATGGACAGTGTTTTTAAGCAGAGGCTTATACAATCCTTCTGTGACATGAGGGGAAAACGCTGACTTCAGACTTGAGGCATTGCAGTGAATTCTCTGTGAAAAATTGGTTTAATGAACCAATTTAACTCAGCACATTATCAGCTGAACAGGCTAGGAAGAAGTCTAGTGCATCAATTCTGCAAAAAAAAAAGATCACATTAATTCAGTAGATACTTCTTTAAGTAAAAGTGGGAGTATGAAAGGGAGAGAGGGAAGTAGAGGAGGGACCCCACTATGAGGCTCAAATGAAAGGCAGATGCTTATCTTAATCCCTGAGTTATTAGCCTTCAGAGGTCTGCTGTGATCTTATTCCCCCATGGCAATGCTTTGATCCACAGTGCCAGACAAGAACGTGCACAGGGCCAGGCTAAAGTTGCCCGAGCAACAGCCTATTTGCCCCCTTTGTCTGAGCTGCCCCCTTCTGCTGTTGTGGCTACATAAATATATGACGAGTAACCCATAATTGATAAAGTTAGACCAAATTCAATCAGCATATCGTCCAAATCTTTTATTACTTTTTGAAAGACTTTTTTGATAGTAAAAAAAAAAAGTAAAACGTGATGCAAAGCAGTGCCTTATGCCCCCTGTCACGTGACACTGTAGGTGGAGCCTTATGCCCCCTGTCACGTGACACTGTAGGTGGAGTCTTATGCCCCCTGTCACGTGACACTGTAGGTGGAGTCTTATGCCCCCTGTCACGTGACACTGTAGGTGGAGTCTTATGCCCCCTGTCACGTGACACTGTAGGTTGAGTCTTATGCCCCCTGTCACGTGTCACTGTAGGTGGAGCCTTATGCCCCCTGTCACGTGTCACTGTAGGTGGAGTCTTATGCCCCCTGTCACGTGACACTGTAGGTGGAGTCTTATACCCCCTGTCACGTGACACTGTAGGTGGAGTCTTATGCCCCCTGTCACGTGACACTGTAGGTTGAGTCTTATGCCCCCTGTCACGTGTCACTGTAGGTGGAGTCTTATGCCCCCTGTCACGTGACACTGTAGGTGGAGTCTTATGCCCCCTGTCACGTGACACTGTAGGTGGAGTCTTATGCCCCCTGTCACGTGACACTGTAGGTGGAGTCTTATGCCCCCTGTCACGTGACACTGTAGGTTGAGTCTTATGCCCCCTGTCACGTGACACTGTAGGTTGAGTCTTATGCCCCCTGTCACGTGACACTGTAGGTGGAGTCTTATGCCCCCTGTCACGTGACACTGTAGGTGGAGTCTTATGCCCCCTGTCACGTGACACTGTAGGTGGAGTCTTATGCCCCCTGTCACGTGACACTGTAGGTGGAGTCTTATGCCCCCTGTCACGTGACACTGTAGGTGGAGTCTTATGCCCCCTGTCACGTGTCACTGTAGGTGGAGTCTTATGCCCCCTGTCACGTGACACTGTAGGTGGAGTCTTATGCCCCCTGTCACGTGACACTGTAGGTTGAGTCTTATGCCCCCTGTCACGTGACACTGTAGGTGGAGTCTTATGAAGTTGTGGAAATGATTAGCAATGAATGGGATAACCAATGGGATTCCATGTGAATACAAATGTCCACATGTGCTTCCAAATAATGTGCAGCTTGTGACGACTGCATTGCGTTGCACTTGGAGGTGGAGGCAAGGCACACACAAAAACTCATGATTGCTCAGATTGTCAAACTAGTTCTTTTTCTCTAAATTGTATGTATGTTTGTAAAGTGTCTTTGTGACAAACGTTTTGTGAAAGCGCTATAGAAATACAATGGAATTGGATTGAAAGAATGATAGCACTGGCACTGTCTTTATATTATTGTCTCTGGAAATTTTATAGACAGAAATGTTTATTATTGTGACCCAAACATTCTGTGGTATTCATTGATGGAGATGTGAGAAATGATACAGTACAATTTCCTATTACTCAAATTTTACTTTACATGATATATACAATTATATCAACTCATGATCATCTGAGTTCAAAAATGTATTGTTTGAAGTTTGAATATTGTGGTTTTTGGATTAATGTTGAATATTGCTGTCTAGAACAACTAGATAAATGAATGACCATTGTGCCATGTTAAAATGGTGTGATCATACAGGTACGTCTTTTACCATCAAATGAATAGGTGTAAAACTCAAAATCAGATTGCTGATTAAACCAGTTTACAAGATACAATATCTACAAAAATGACTTAAGGTACACTAACTGTGGACAGTTGTTTTATTTGATTAGTATTTAAAACTGAAAACCATTTACAAAGTTTAAAGTCATTTGTGGTTTAAACCACTCTTATCAGGTTAGAGAAACAGCCCCTCAAAACGTCTGTGCATGTCCCTTTTTCAGACAAGCTGGAGCAGTGCCACTGTCACTGTCTCTACAAGGATACACACACGGCAGTGAGAGATCCATGTCCAATCACTGGCAGCCTTATGCAAGAGCGGATTAACACAACATGAGGATTGTGTGTGTGTGTGTGTTTGTTTTTGTCTACTCTCAGCAGTATTTTCACCTCCAACTGATCATTTCTTTGGAAAGCTTTGATGTCCACTCATGGAGTATAGTTCTGATCTTTGTGTAAAAAGCAGATCCTCACTGGAATTCTTCTAGATAGGGAGTACCTTGATCACTGATATATCCACTCTTTGATGGAACTGGGCATTCAGGTAGGCAACCAAAGCAGCTTCTGAGAATCTATTCCTCTATTCCATCAGATGGAATGTAGATGGACAGATTAAAGAGAAGAGGGAGATGAGTAAGGAGAAGCAGGTAAATCAGAGAATTTGAAAGTGGGAGCAGCACAGCTGGAGGGAGAGTGAGACTGTGAGGGAGAGTGAGACAGTGAGGGAGAGTGAGACAGTGAGGGAGAGTGAGACAGTGAGGGAGAGTGAGACTGAGGGAGAGTGAGACACTGAGGGAGAGTGAGACAGTTAGGGAGCGGTTGTTGGTGAGTAAGATAGAAAGATAGAGGTAGGGCAGAGAGAGAGAGAGAGAGAGAGAGAGAGAGAGAGAGAGAGAGAGAGAGAGAGAGAGAGAGAGAGAGAGAGAGGAGTGCAGGGCACCCCATCATAACAGATTCTCTCTGTGATGTGTCTCAGGCCCCTCCTCCGTGCCCCTTGCCTGCAGGGTATTTGTGCTTGCCAGCAGCGTGCTGCTTAAAAAAGACTCAAAGAAATACCAATCCAACTGAAAAAAGGAACAGATATCTAACAGAATATACAATCAGGTTTGCTACTACATCCTGTCATTCTGCTTCCTCTTACTTCTTTTTTCACTTCAGGCAAGCTGGCCTGGCTGTCAGCAGTTTGGCACACTGCACATCTAAATGTACAGATCATACGGAGTATTCTTTCTCTAATAGTAAAGTGCAGATCATATGGAGTAGTCTTTCTCTAATAGTAAATGTCTAGATCATATGGAGTAGTCTTTCTCTAATAGTAAATGTCTAGATCATATGGAGTAGTCTTTCTCTAATAGTAAATGTCTAGATCATATGGAGTAGTCTTTCTCTAATAGTAAATGTCTAGATCATATGGAGTAGTCTTTCTCTAATAGTAAATGTCTAGATCATATGGAGTAGTCTTTCTCTAATAGTAAATGTACAGATCATACGGAGTATTCTTTCTCTAATAGTAAATGTACAGGTCATGCGGAGTATTCTTTCTCTAATAGTAAAGTACAGATCATATGGAGTAGTCTTTCTGTAATAGTAAATGTCTAGATCATATGGAGTATTCTTTCTCTAATAGTAAAGTAAATGTAGAGTTAATATGGAGTAGTCTTTCTCTAATAGTAAAGTACAGATCATATGGAGTATTCTTTCTCTAATAGTAAATGTCTAGATCATATGGAGTAGTCTTTCTCTAATAGTAAAGTGCAGATCATATGGAGTAGTCTTTCTCTAATAGTAAAGTGCAGATCATATGGAGTAGTCTTTCTCTAATAGTAAATGTCTAGATCATATGGAGTAGTCTTTCTCTAATAGTAAATGTCTAGATCATATGGAGTAGTCTTTCTCTAATAGTAAATGTCTAGATCATATGGAGTAGTCTTTCTCTAATAGTAAATGTCTAGATCATATGGAGTAGTCTTTCTCTAATAGTAAAGTGCAGATCATATGGAGTAGTCTTTCTCTAATAGTAAATGTCTAGATCATATGGAGTAGTCTTTCTCTAATAGTAAATGTCTAGATCATATGGAGTAGTCTTTCTCTAATAGTAAATGTCTAGATCATATGGAGTAGTCTTTCTCTAATAGTAAATGTCTAGATCATATGGAATAGTCTTTCTCTAATAGTAGAGTAAATGTCCAGATCATATGGAGTAGTCTTTCTCTAATAGTAAATGTCTAGATCATATGGAGTAGTCTTTCTCTAATAGTAAAGTGCAGATCATATGGAGTAGTCTTTCTCTAATAGTAAAGTACAGATCATATGGAGTAGTCTTTCTCTAATAGTAAATGTCTAGATCATATGGAGTAGTCTTTCTCTAATAGTAAAGTACAGATCATATGGAGTAGTCTTTCTCTAATAGTAAAGTAAATGTCCAGATCATATGGAGTAGTCTTTCTCTAATAGTAAATGTCTAGATCATATGGAGTAGTCTTTCTCTAATAGTAAATGTCTAGGTCATATGGAGTAGTCTTTCTCTAATAGTAAATGTCTAGATCATATGGAGTAGTCTTTCTCTAATAGTAAAGTGCAAAGACCAACTCCCTGGGTAAAGTAAGACCTTAGGTTATTTGCTTGTTCTTGGACTATAAACACTTGCGTTGTGCCACTGTGTTTGTTATATATGACGTCATATTAGAGCACAGTAACAGTACAGTAAGTGTCACTAATGTGCGATGGGAAATTCATTGCTGTGAGGATGCCGTGGCCTTCAACAGAAAGTAACACCTATGTACAACTGATGCTGTTGCCTTACAAAAGAGAAGGAACGAAGAGAGAAAGACAGGAATGTATGTTTGTATGAGGATTTCAAAAAGAAAGAAAGAGAAAGTGAGTTTGTATGTTTGTATGCATGGGGATTTAAGGTCATTTGACTGGTGCACCGTGCGGTTTCTTTTTTTAAATTGAGGACATACTGTACCTTGCCCTGTCTTGATGGTGACATTTTGTGTTTCTGATCTGATTGGTGTGAAGTAGATAGTCCATTAGGTTGTCACATTGACATGGACATTGCCTGTGTGCTTGGAAGACAAGCAATCTTCAATTTCCTCTGCACACCCACCCATTCTTCAATCTGGCACACCAGTCAGAGTGAGGCACTCCACAATGATTGGGAGAAGACAATGAAGTGGGTCTAACTGAGTTCAGCGTTCCCTCAGCAGTGTGGACTATGACATTTACCACTCTAAAACAAGGAGTGTGTACACAACGATGACACTGAAAACCTTTCCTGTTTTCCTTAAAGAGATTCCTTCAACAATTAATTCTGAGGATGTCTGGCAAGGGCCCGGCATAATTAAAACTTTACCTCTATCACACACAAAATGTCTGCATTTCAACTTATTTTACACATACTATACACATACATATTTTCTGTATGTATTACAGGTAAAGTATCTATCCCAGTTTTCCTATATCAACTTGTAGTTGTGTTTGTTTAAGGGAAGTGAATGTGGGGATCTGGTATTGCTCTGGGAGTCTCCTATGTGCATGTGTGTTTGTGTGTGTGTGTGTGTGTCTGTGTGTTTGTGTTTGTGTCTGTGTGTGCGTTTGTGTGTGTGTGTCTATGTTTGTGTGTTTGTGTGTATTTGTGTGTGTGTGTGTGTGTGTGTTGGGTGTGTGTCTGTGTGTGTTTGTGTTTGTGTGTGTGTGTGTGTGTTTGTGTCTGTGTGTGTCTGTGTGTGTTTGTGTGTGTTTGTGTCTGTGTGTGTCTGTGTGTGTCTGTGTGTGTGTGTGTGTGTCTGTGTGTGTGTGTGCTTGTGATTATGTGCATGTGTGTGTGTGTGTGTGTGTGTGTGTGTGTGTGTGCTTGTGATTATGTGCATGTGTTCACACACACAACTCTCTCCTGCAGAGATTTGCTGTGGGGTATTTAAACAACCGGGGCATTACTCCCTGTCCGCCACATAAGAGGCAGCCAGTTAACACACACACACACACACATGCACACACACACAAACAGCCAGTTAAGAGAGTCTGGAGACGCTCACACACCAGCAGTTGCCTGGGGCTGGGCCAGGAAACAAGCAGTGCAGAAAATGGCCTCAACGCTTTGTGTGTTTGTACCTGGGGTGTAGCAGGACTGCTTCAGTCATCTTTTCACAGTATGGCTGTATGGTTATGAGTCAAGGTACTAGATCTGTTGTTTTGGTTAATGCCTTCATGGTATTTATATATACATACCCATGTAAGTATATATGTAGGCAGATCTGTGTTTTATGTTTTATGTGTATAATATTGAGAACAGTACTGAGTGCATTTCAGAACTTTGTGAGTAGATAGTAGAGGTCTATCAGTAGAGAATACAACCATGCAATACATTCCTATCGAGGGTTGTTTGATGCATGTTTAATCTTCCTAGGGAAGAGAGGTGACTGTTAAAATGCTGGAGTGTACATACTGAGTTTGACTACACATCTGGCAGAGGTTTGGGAGGACCCTGTAGACCCCATAGGATGTAAAAACACTTTCTTCTTGTACACACACACACACACACACACACACACACACACACACACACACACACACACACACACACACACACACGCACACACACACACACACACACGCACACACACACAAACAGCTGGGTAATGAGGTTGTGAAAAGATGGCTTCAGCACATCTCACCCTGCTCTGCTTACGTAATCCAGTTATGGATGGGCAGAGTGCCGTGTCATCCCCATCATCATCAGTGAAAAGAGAGGAGGCTTGGCGCTCCCGACGCTCCCGACGCTCCGGGCGCTCCCGATGCTCCCGGCGCTCCCTCTGGGCTGAGGACCTTGAGACAGCTGCAAACACCACGGCTTCTCTCTGGTGGCTAATGCTGTCATGTGACAGTGATTTTCCTAACAGCAATAAGGCGGTTTGCCTCAGCCTTTCAAAGGGAACAATTAAGCTTTGTCAGATATATTGACCTGTAGTTGTTCTTGCATGTGCTTTCAGGTTTGCCTCTACTCAAGTAGAAGGACATTGTGACTGCCAGCTTTGATCGATAAACACAAAATCCATTTTTATTTATTTGTGTGTGTGTGTGTGTGTGTGTGTGTGTGTGTGTCTGTCTGTCGATGAATAGCCAAAGTTTCTTGCATTAACACAATGTGTGTACACATTTATTTGGGGATTTGTTTGTTTGTATGTGTTTGGAGGAGGGGGGGGGGGGAATGTGAAAAAGAGAAAAGTGGAAGGTTGTGTCTCTATGTAATTTAATGTCTGCCAGATTATGTAATAACCTCCTTTGAGCACAGCAGCGTAAGCAAAAAAAAAAAACTGCTAAACCAAGAGAATCACAAACATAAGCTGACGGAGCAGTGTGGCCATTTCTACACATCCAAAAGATAGCGCACTTGAGAAACAGAAAGCTCTGTCCAACCAAGCTAAAAAAAAAAGACATCAAAAGACCTACAGTAAATCATCTGTACCTGAGTGGCTAAATCAATACAGATTTAGCACCTCTCAGTATTTTTTTTTTGCAAATTGACAATCAGCTTTTGCCAGATTTTTTGCAACATCCCTGAATATTTATGTCTTTATGTCTGTGACACTTCCACCAAGACAGTCTGCTTTAGGATGAGCATTCTATCATGGCTGGAAGTGAGCGAGGGAGACAGAGAAGTTTCAAGGAATCAGCACCTTGGACAGCACTCAGTTAGACATCAGGCACGAGATGTATTTCTCACTCATACAGTGCCTCCTCACATAAGAGATGTATTTCTCACTCACACAGTGCCTCCTCACATAAGAGATGCATTTCTCACTCATGCAGTGCCTCCTCACATAAGAGATGTATTTCTCACTCATGCAGTGCCTCCTCACATAAGATATGTATTTCTCACTCATACAGTGCCTCCTCACATAAGAGATGTATTTCTCACTCATACAGTGCCTCCTCACATAAGAGATGTATTTCTCACTCATACAGTGCCTCCTCACATAAAGCAGGGGCACGATGCTGAATCAGCACTTTCCTTTCTTTGTGTATAATTGTACCTCAGTGGGTGGTGTCCTGGATAGATAGATAGATACAGCTCAAATAGATACAGCTCTCATTTTCAAGAAGAGGAAGGGAAATTAGTCTTCAGATTTAATTTGGGATTACTGACCCTGTTCACCAGAAGGCAAAGGGCAAGTGCTTTTATCCAAAGCGGCGTTAAGTATTGCAGCTCAAACCGAGTGTTGTTAATGCATCATTTTAGAGTCCAAAAATATCTGTTTTACAAAGGCGAATGTGTGTGTACAGCAGTAGCAAAGTCTGCTCATTCTGTGATAGTGTTATGTTCACCATGTCCATATCGGTAGAGACATATGCATACTATCTCTCTCTCTATGCATGTGTGTCTGTTTGTGTGTGACAGAAAGAAAGAGATGCACACCACAACCGTACCCTGTCTAAGCATTTTAAGCTTTTAGACTCACAATTTGTCTCGTGTTAAAATAGGATATCGTATCTTGACGTGGAGTCAGAGGTCATTTTTATAGGCATGTAAGGGAGGGACAGAATGTGTGTGTATGCTCACACACAACACACCCTATCTGGCAGTCTATTAGATCTGAGAGGATGGGCATAACAGCTTTTTTTTTTCTGAAGCTCCTGCAGCCTGCAGTTTCAGCCTGTGGCCTGCGAGGGGCAGCAGAGATACAGTTCTCTCTGGCCAATGGAAGGAGGCTGCAGTGAGCAGCACGCAGGGCAAGACAAACAGACAAGCGCTGACAGACAATGAGTGCTGATGAGAGAGCAAGGGGCAGGGAGGTGCCAGCCTCCTTTAGGTAGGAGGCATCTTAGTCTGCCATCCCTGTCAGCGCTACTGAAATAGCATTAGGAGGAAAGATAAAAATGAGAGGAGAGATAGATAGATAGAGAGGGAGAGAGAGGGAGAGAGAGAGAGAGAGAGAGAGAGAGAGAGGGAGAGAGAGAAATGGCTTATGCTCTGGAAAAGTCATAATTACTCCTGACTCATGCACACAGCAGACATCATAAATTGCTCAAAACCACATTTCTCTCCCTGGAGCCCTACTCAGGGACCCACACACACACACACACACACACACACACACACACACACACACACACACACACACACACACACACACACACACACACACACACACACACACATGCAGGGGAATGAGCTGTACCTCTGACATTTGTGAAAGGTCTGTGTGATTTTGACACATTGAGAGGGGACACGTTGAGCCTGCGAGGCAGGTGGTGTGCGAGAGACTGACTCACGGAACTGAAGCTCAGCCAGCGTGAAGCTCTTCCACCCTCTGGGCCTCCCCCTTACAGGTCTACAATCAGCGCCATTTACCAGCCATAACACTCACTCTCCACAGTCCAGGGCACTTTCTGTGTGCGCGCAAATGGACGTCCACTAGAAATTCTTCTATCAGGATTACATCAACACTCCATAGGGTGAACACCAGTGTCAAATTTTAAGCTACAGAAAGATTGTGTTTTGTTCCTTTTACAATTGTATTATTTTCTGTTCTTATTCTGTGTATTATTACTGATCTTTTTACACGTGATTTCTGTATTTACTGATGTGTTATTGTTATATTTATTTTTTATGTGAAATGTTTCCTGCATTTGACAAATTTCAAATATCTTGTGGCCATAGGGAATCTTAATTCATTTTCTGGGATCAGTGTGTCAAGGATCATGGAAGGAGTAATTATATATGTTAACAGCAACATAACCAGTATCGATGGCCACATGCTGCAAAGGTGATACTTTCAGTGGGTCAGTCAACAATGCTAGCTCAATTTGGGTACCAGACACAACATTGGAAAAAGGTGTAAGACCATTACCAACTCGTTTGCATGACACCATGTTTAAGATAAAGGATAAAGGGATTATAATGTTCACATGCAGATTCACTGCAGTTCTGTCCTACTGGACCTGATTGGAGTGGCCTTGTGCAGTTCTGTCCTACTGGACCTGATTGGAGTGGCCTTGTGCAGTTCTGTCCTACTGGACCTGATTGGAGTGGCCTTGTGCAGTTCTGTCCTACTGGACCTGGTTGGAGTGGCCTTGTGCAGTTCTGTCCTACTGGACCTGATTGGAGTGGCCTTGTGCAGTTCTGTCCTACTGGACCTGATTGGAGTGGCCTTGTGCAGTTCTGTCCTACTGGACCTGATTGGAGTGGCCTTGTGCAGTTCTGTCCTACTGGACCTGATTGGAGTGGCCTTGTGCAGTTCTGTCCTACTGGACCTGATTGGAGTGGCCTTGTGCAGTTCTGTCCTACTGGACCTGATTGGAGTGGCCTTGTGCAGTTCTGTCCTACTGGACCTGATTGGAGTGGCCTTGTGCAGTTCTGTCCTACTGGACCTGATTGGAGTGGCCTTGTGCAGTTCTGTCCTACTGGACCTGATTGGAGTGGCCTTGTGCAGTTCTGTCCTACTGGACCTGATTGGAGTGGCCTTGTGCAGTTCTGTCCTACTGGACCTGATTGGAGTGGCCTTGTGCAGTTCTGTCCTACTGGACCTGATTGGAGTGGCCTTGTGCAGTTCTGTCCTACTGGACCTGATT